>NW_023459705.1:0-50756 GCF_013731165.1 Rhagoletis pomonella | reverse complement strand
ATTAATTCTAAACTACAGTGTAGTCAGAAAATTCTTCTTCTTCCGTAGAACGTATGATTGCTTTTATTATTAACACTATAAAGAATATGACTAAAATTATAGCACAACACTTTCATTATATTTTAATCAATAATGTTAATCGTTTTTGCAAAACGTTTTGTTAAACAAAAAGGCCTAAAATTAACGATAAAAACAAAATAAATGTATTGTGTTATAATTCGTTATATGTTTTTGCAGAGTGGAGAATGAAAGCAAAATCGCACATTCTACGAAACAAGCGCAGATTTTACGAAAGTAATTTCTTTAAATACACGAATTATTTCTGTGCTTTTTACAAAATTTTCGTAAAAAAAATAAATAAATAGTACGAATTTTTTTAGTAAATAGTACGAAATTCTTTAGTAAATAGTACTAAATTCTTTAGTAAATAGTACGAATACATTCGTAAAATGTACTCAAAATCTGATGCCTCATATTTTCGTTGTATTTACGAAAACGGTTTTGTAAAATCAACGAAAACATTCGTGGCTCAAAATGACGAAAAATTTCGTAAGATTTACGCAAGTTTTCGTTATATTTACGCAGATTTTATTTTCAGTGTAGTTACGTTTCATTCTTACCTCGTCCATTGTGTTCATTTACTTTTTATGTGTTCGTAGCAAAAGCGACCACCTGGCAACCTGTCAGCAGTGTTGCCGTTTTGATACATACTTCGTTTTTTTCCCTCAGTGTAAATTTGGATACATTTTCCCATAAGTAATTGTAAGTTGAAGGACATTTTTTTTATTTATAAGAGTTTGCTGCTCATCCTTTAAGCAAGAAATTTTCATTTTGTCGCTTTGAAAAATTAAATTTTTAGCTACATAAACGTGCATTTAATAACACCAAGTAGTTTGCAAATTTTAAAAAGTTTTCCGACCTGTAGTAGTTAACTGTAATACCGAGAAATCAACTTTTACATCCCTAGCAACCCTTCTCTTAGCAGTCAAAGGAAATTGACAACCATGCCGACGAATAATTTTCAACTATAACATGACATTGCACTAAAAATAACTTATAACTTCTAAATTTTCAGTTATATGTCGTTAAGCGAGAATTCAAATAGACATTTTTCTTGAAGGCGGAATTTACAGACAAATACCAGATTTTGAGAATTTTTTTAATTTCATATACCTTGTTTATACATACGCAGGAACCGCATTAACAAAAAGCCGATTTGCCTCTACACATATTTCTTTCAAGCGTTTATGCCTTTGTCTTTATACCGCACTCTCTGAAACCGTATTTAAAACTAAACAAAATTTGCTGTTTTTATTTAATATTTCTTTAATAATTAATTTTCGCGGTTGACCGAAATGTAAGCGAGCAATATTTCAAATTTATTATAATAATAATTCAAATTTAAAACGGGCTGTATGAAGAAAATCAGCACTTCTTGTGAAATTAGTGATGTGTTTATACGTGTTTTCTAACCGATGTGAAAAACTAAAAACCGATTTGAAAAAAATTTCGAGCCAATGCACTTTTGAATTTCTGAGCGTATTGAAAGTTGGTTTATGCATCCATTTTGAATCACAGCGAACTTGATCAAAGCGCTTTATGTGTCGGTATAAACAAGGTAATAGATGGCTCCCAATCCAACAGTTTGATTGATAAATATTGTAACTCTAAAAGCCGGAAATAAAAATTTACTGAACTAAATGTAACAGGTCAAAATTAGTTTAAATTAGTATGATTTCGAGAGACTAGGAAGCATTTTTTGCATGTATTATTTGTGGGAATCTAATCGTAGTAATAAACATCGAACATGCGGAAACTTTGGCCCGTAGTTGTAGTCAGTATTTTTTCCATTCTTAGAAACAGATCTGGGAAACAAAGGCCTGTAGTTATAGTCAAAATTAAGTCGACACTAAAGTTAGTTGCAGCTTTTTTGACAGATATCCCATTGAAAATTAAGGCAAAAAGCTGCAGTTAACTTTAGACATCGACTTAATTTTGACTATAACTACCGGCCTTTGTTTCCCAAATCCGTGTCTAAGGATGGGAAAATACTGACAACATGTTAATAAGTTTGTTATGGGGCCGAGTTTGTTTTCCATAGATGCACTGTGTAAAAATGTCCGCTCTTTCCGGTAGATACATTTGGATACAGTTTTCGATTTTTATACCCGAGCGCACTTGTGCACAAGGGTATTATAATTTTGTTCACATAACGGTTGTTTGTAACAGCCAAAACGAATGGAGATAGATATAGAAATATATAAACATAAATGATAAGAATGAAAAGATAAATCGATTAAGCGGTGACTGTCCGTCCGTCCGTCCGTCCGTCTGTCCGTCTGTCCGTCTGTCCGTGAACACGATAACTTCGAGAAAAAATTGAGATATGTCAACAAAATTTGGTAAGTAGGTTGATCTATTATTTTTTATTGCCCAAATAATAGACATAAGAACGATTATAAGAAATGTAAACATAACAAAACTGTCAAAGCTAAACTTCAAAATGGGGGGAATTGCCAGATGAATGTACGTAACCAATAGTTATTCAAGACACGAACCATCATATCGGTATAGACACGAATTGACATGGCCACTATGAAAACGCCACACTGACATACGATAAAAGAATCGGTGGTCGCATACTACGAGGCGAGAAAAATATTTTTTTTTTTTGGAATTGGAAACGGAGCGAACCACACTAATCAGCCCTCGCAAGAACGGAATTACAACCAAGTAATTAAAGTGGATTAAAAGCTTGTATTAAAAGCTAGCGACAGTCGGGGAGTCGATACTCACCCCTCAGTGGAAATTAATAGAGGCAAAAGGTGCCGTCACATTCCTTCCGGCAAATCCCCAGCCATGTTGTTGCGTAGAATAAAGAAGTTGTGAGCATCAAATCTGGACTATTCATTTGACCGCAATTAGGTCACCATAAGCCGGTAATACAAAATCATTACACGTAAGTCAGCCACTTTCTTGCCACCATCCATTGGAAACGAGCTATCCATCAACCGTAAATAAAGATTCCTGTTTGGACCGACAAACCAAGGTCAAGCAAATCATTGGCGCCCAACTAAAAGTGAAAAAGAATAAGTTTTCGTTGAACATAACCACACTTAAGCCCGGCATAAAATATCCGCGTGCTCAGCTGAGGGAATATAGCAATTTCATCATCGAATCAATTTAATACATCATAAGATTAGATTCGAGGAAAAATTAAAATCTTTTAGTCGTTTTTCTCTTTTTGTTGGTCACAAAATTGTACGTCGGTGAACCAAACATATTGGAGTTTAATAGATTTTTGATAAATTTTTTCTTTTAGAAATTTCGCTATTATAAATCATCATTGAGATTGAATCAAATAATTATCTTTTGATCATCGATCTGCGATGCGAACACCATTGATCAGCAGTCATAACCATTCTCGTTCAGTTCAGTTCGCCAATTCTGAAAAGCAAGTTAATTGAATTTTTTAATCAAGTAACACCACACATCAACGGTCAAGATTTTTGAACCGATCATTTTTCTTTTCGTCTTTCGGTATAAGTTCAAGCAACGTAACCGATAACACGGTCAATATTAATTGAACCAAACTATTGTTTTTTCTTTATTTTTGTAACTGGGTATTAATTCCCAATAAAATTTGAAACTCGTATCAAAGTAATCTCGTTTAACATTCTCAAACTGGTTGAATATTCTCAGTCTGATTTGGTCTTCCGGTAAATTCGGGGGTGGATAGTCTTGATCTTTGTTGCGTACCTTGTTGGCGACAGAAGGGACCGAAGGAGATACAGGTAATACTCCCAAGTATTCAAGGCCTTCGCTGCATCCCGGGAGCAAACAACTTGGTCCATAAAAATATTCGAGCTAGTGCGTTAAACGCCATTCTCAGCCCACGTTCGGTATAATATTAAACAAAATTTTGGACCGAAAATCACATGAGATATACAACCAATTGAGCGTGACTTTTTTTGTTAAACTAATTAGATTTAAAGCAATATTCAAATAGTGATCGATTTATGCGGCATTATTTTTGAAAGTGGATATTCAAAACGACATACTCATAGAATAAAATAATAATAATAATAAATAACAAACTGAAGTAAATACTGTACTGATTTTAAATCGAGTACCATCATCTTATAACATAGACTTTAATAGTACGAACTTTACGTCTACCGTTGGCAGAATTTTTTTAATAATCGGAATTTACAACTTGGTATTTGAGTCTTTGAACATGGAATTGTTTCCCATTCTCGATGCAACTTATTTGACAGACGAACAGCGACAGATCGAAGGGGAGATATATAACCTATATCCAGCGCCGGTTCAATGGACCGACACCGAAATAGCCGGCCTCAATGGTAAAATATCTGCTTACGTTGGCCAACCATGGCTGATAAAATCCCATGCCATACACCAAATGAATGAGTTGGAAATATGTGAGAGAGCATATCGGGAACTGAAGGCGAATGAGGTGTTAAAACCTCAGGGTCGTCTTCATCAAATGATACATTTTTGTTATCGAACCGCTCGGTTGAAGTTAAAACCCGAGTCGGCGTCACGCCAGGCAGGTCTGATCGGAAAATTTCAGTCGAAGATTCGTGAGCTTCGGATGTCTTCACCGAATACGGGACGTGCGATCCCCAATTAAGTTTGAACTCGACCTTCCATGGTTTTGAGAACGAACGGGGAATGATGAGTTCAACTCAAAATACTGTTCCATCACAATATTTACCCTTAACCATACCAGATTCGATTCCAAACCAGAATATACCGACTTCGGTTCAGGCAACTGAACCACGGTAAACCCTGACCACCAGTACGGTTAATTCAATATCTCAACCAGCAGTTCTCAATTCAGTGTCAGGCGGAATGGAACCAACACCCTCATTACACCAACTGTCTGTAATGGTGTCTGAGTTGCTGAGAGCCCAAACACAGATGCAACAGCAAATGATCCGTGATCGGATTCAGTTGCAGACACAAATTCCTGACGTTCGTGATATGAACCAAGCCATGCCAACGACCTGGAATCATACCTGGATACCACCCTCGGTGGATCCTCCGCATGGTTCTTTAGGTGGTCCTTCAACCTTACAAACTCAAACGATCAATACCTACCGTGGTCTTAGAACGTCACATATCCAAGAACCAATTAATCAACCATCTCATTTATATCCGAATTATTCGCTATCCGGTCCACCACAATCACGACCAAATCAAGCCACTATATTCGACGAATCTGCACAAGCGGATGCAATGGATAGGAAATTCAGAGGCTTACCATCATGGGTGGGACGTGCTCAATTCGATGGCGTTCATGTGAACGAAACATTTCTATCGGTTGAAGATTATTTGGCTATTATTGGCTCATTTCGATATAAGATTGGAGTACCCGACCACGAATTGGTTACGCGTTTGATGCCCACACTCACGGGGGCCGCTCGACAATGGTACTTCACCGAATTGAGGAACTTCAGAGATTATCAAGATTTTTGCATGAAACTTCGAGCTCGTTTCCTCAACAAACATACTCGGGAACAAGTAATAATGACATATGCACAGATTAAATTCGACCCACGTTCGCAAACACTGCTGAAACATATCGATGACTTGACATTCCAATTGCAGGGTAATTCCTGTGGTCTGGATGAACGGGACCACCTCGATATCATCATTGGTACCTTATCCGATCATCTGCGTGAACTCGTCCACACTCGACAAGTCCAGACGTTGGAGCAATTGCGTGAGTTCGCTCAGCGAATTGCACCACATTCGTTCATTGTTGCCACACCCCGTCCGGAAAGAACCCGTTCGGATAGACAGCGATCAGCGCCACGGGAAATTTCGGTAATACATGATCCACCGGATGAGTCTTCACATTCGGAATATACCGCTTCGTTTCCTGGATCCGACTCCGATAACAGGGAATGTGCATACGTGAACAAACAAAAGAAACCAATTAAAGCATCTCAGAAACGTAGGTATTCGAAACCAGTCGAGGATTATAAAAATTACAAAAATCCAAAGGGGAATGATACGAAAGTAGGAACTATCGTCGACCCATTTCTTGCTGTTGAGGGCGACGAAAATGTACGATGTGCAAAATGTCTCGTGTCGAATCCAACCGAATAGGGTGATCTGCTATAAATGTACATGACCGGGGGTTACGTCTGATCAATGCCCGTGTTCAAAAAAACGCGTAAGGGAGTCGATTGGGAATAGTGGTCCATCGTACTCAGAGTCCACAACTTTATCTAAATCCACTGTCTCTAACGATCCGCACTCTACCGAAGTCCCTCTACAGATCGACAAATCTTCAGTCCCGAATTCCAATAATAATTCTACTCTGATTCTTAATGAATCTAATCAAATTCAAAGAGATGGCAAAGAACCATCAACTAAATGTTCTGAACGAACACTACCAATTACCAAACCTACTTCAGCTCCAGTCCCTACTAACCAGCAAGACGCAGTCAATCAAGTTAACCAACCACGACTCCGCGATGTTTTCTTTATCTCAGAGATATGTTTGACATATAACATTCCGAACGATTGTCGCGATTATCTCACGGTTATGGTTAACAACCATTCTCATACGGTTTTACTCGATGGTGGAGCCGAAGTCACAGTCATTTCACAAACATTTTATGAGAAGTACAGATGGGGGCAGTTACAACCTACCAAAACCTCCATTGGTCTTGCCGATAATTCGATTTCATTTAAGGCCATTGGTAAAGTGGATGTATTATATACGGTCAGTAGTCTTACCCGACTGGTGCCAACTCTTGTGGTACCTATCTCACTGAGACACCCAATTATGGGACGGACATTCCTTGAGGCCTTCTTTTTCGAACTGGTGCAGAACCAAGAGAAAGTTCAACGATTTTTAAAACATACAGCCAAAGGTGATACTGAAGAAGTTGCATCTGCTGAAGTCGAAATGGTTACGGCGGATAAATTTATTAATTTTTGTAACCAGCCACCAGGGAGTGGGAAAAAACAAGCTCAGGTATCATCTATGAGTAATGATCTGGAGCCAATTGACGCTTCCACACTCGGTTTCGAGGGTGAACTAGATACCCCAAAAATAACGAGCGTCAGCCTTTCACATAATCTCACCCCAAATCAAAGAAAAATGTTGGACGCCGTTCTCAGACTTTTTAATCCAACTCCTGAGTCTGGTCCTTTAAACGTCACTAATCAGATCGAACACGTAATTGATACGGGTGATGCAAAACCCGTAATGAAACGCCAGTATCCAGTATCGCCATATGTGGCTGAACAAGTTCAAGCCGAATTGGATAAAATGCGTAGTCGTGACATCGTTATGACCATCGAAGAAAGCCCTTGGCGGTCACCAATTCTGGCTGTAAAGAACGAAGACGGAACGTATCGCGTGTGCTTGGACGCAAGAGAATTGAATAAAATTACCATTCCAAATACCTATCCAATTACGGATACTAACCAAATTTTAGCACGATTTTAGCGATTCTTTCAAATTACTTTGGCAAAATCGAGTCAACTGAAAACCGCTTTTGCATTCGGTAACAGACTTTATGCTTTTCGTCGCATGACGATGGGGTTGAGAAATTCACCCGCCACATTAGCCATTCTCATTGATAAAATTTTCCGTGATTTGGTTCCACATGCATTCGCATATGTCGATGATTTCATAATTTGCACTTCGACGTTTGAAGAACACGTTAAGATATTGGCTATTATTGCAAAACGTCTGGCGGGGGCCGGCTTAACCATCTCAACATCCAAATCGAATTTTTGTTGTAAACGATTGGAATTCGTGGGCTACGTTTTGTCTCAACAGGGTTTATCTGCGAATCCATCTCGTATCCGAGCGATTGTTGAATTTGCACGGCCCAAAACGGCAAAAGAAGTCAGACGGTTCGTTGGTGCAGCAGGCTGGTACCGTAAATTTATTCCAAATTTTTCGGAGATCACAGCTCCCCTTTGTGAATTGTATAAAAGAAACCGAAAAGGACCCATTGAATGGAATACCGCTGCTGAACAAGCCTTTCTCAGACTCAAAGAGTGTTTAACTACCACTCCCGTTCTGACTATGGCCGATTATTCAAAACCATTCAAGGTTTATACCGATGCCTCGCTTATCGCAGCGGGAGCTGTTCTAGTACAAGAACATGATGGGAATGAACGTGTAGTTCAGTATTTTTCTAAGAAATTCTCGAAAGCCGAACAAAATTACACAGCATCTGAACGGGAATGCCTAGCCGTTCTCTTAGCGGTCGAAGAGTTCCGTCCATATTTTGAGGGTTGTGAACTGGTTATGGTAACGGACCATGCAGCTTTGCGCTGGCTACAAACTCTCAAAGAACCAACTGGCCGTTTATGCCGTTGGGCGATCCGATTATCACCATACGATCTCAAAATTATTCATAAACCAGGAAAACATTTGGAACTTCCTGACGCCTTATCTCGTTCTTTTGCTCTTCTCAACATCGTTCATAGAAATCCAATTGACCTTCCGAGTAATTTTCACGTTAATCGTATCCCAATCACATCCGTGATCAACATTGACCAAAACACGTGCGATAAATGGTACAACAAAATGCATGTCATGGCCTCAAAACAACCATTAGATAGATATAAAATCGAGAACAACCTTCTATATCATCGATTGAAATTTTCCAATCAAAGTGCGGAAATACTGTGGACACTTTGTGTACCATCTTCTGACAGAGCAAAAGTCCTCGATGAAAATCATAACCAATATTCGCATCAGGGTGTTTGGAAAACTTATAGACGTATCTCACAACGCTATTACTGGCCAAACATGTATGAGTCCGTTTACCAGTACGTTCGGCAATGTGAACTATGCCACCGCATTAAACTAAGAAATGAGAGCACCAAAACACCTCACGGCGAATATAGAGAACCAAAACGACCGGGTAGGCAATTATCGATTAACTTCGTCGGTAAGCTGCGCATGTCTAAAAATAGTAAAAAATCGACTGTTACTCACGATATGTCTGGGCCCAGACCATGAAAAATGCAAACACCATATCCGTAGTCAATTATCTTCGACATATATTCACGGTGAATGGCTGCCCCGAACTCATTATATCAGATAATGGTACTCAATTCATCAGTCAAACTTTCGCAAAGCTTTGCGCCGATTATAACATCAAACACATGAAAACGCCTTTGTACCATCCACAAGCCAATCAGGTCGAGGCGACAAACAAAAGCATTAAACTTGGATTACGTGCTCATATGGCTGACCTTCTTGAACATTCCCCCTGGGAAAACCATTTTTCTCGTGTTATTCATGATATTAACACTTCAGTGCATTAAGCCACGGGCTGCACGCCATATTTCCTGCACACTGGTCGTGAATATGTGAAAGATGGAAACGAATATAAATTATTATTGGATGTAAATCCATACCATACACAGGATGTGGAATAGCGTAAAGTTCTGGCTGATGAAATTCGAGACAAACAGTTCGAAAATTATCAACAAACCGCACAACGGGCATTTACCCGCAAAAGAGAACGCCATTTCGAGATAGGCTCGGAAGTGTACATTCCCAATCCTAAACAGTCCGTGGCCGGAGAGGGCTATTAGAGCCTATGTTTCACGGAAACTTGGTTCGAATTCATATGAACTGATCGATGCTAAACACCGAGTGCTTGGCAATTATTCCGCCGATTTAATCACAACACGTTAACTCATTCAGTGCATTCGCCTTCTCAAGAATTTCGATGAATATATGGCGGGCCTCCATACTCCATTGATTCTGCCTTATTACAGGGTACCCGGCTGGAATAAATTAATTAAGTTTAAATTTATTATATCCATAGTTTTGTTATATTATATCCTCAGTACATTGCTAGTAAATCGATCAAAGCAAACAAAAAAAGATTCATAACCAAATCATTTACCAATGCCTTTCATCTACCGTAGCTTATGTAATGCGTACTGAAACTAAATACGAAAGACGGAACATTTGTACATACATATGCGCTTAAAGGCGAACTGAACGAGTCAGGATGGGGTTGATGAAGATCATGTAGAACGATTTCGATGTAAGGTCTAACGTCGATCAAACCAAAGCCCGTGAATCGCATTCGAACCATCATCCTCATACCCTACTGGACGCTCCACATTTTTCTTTTGTTAACGTGTCGCTCAAGATGAGAGGGGGATAATGATTGTTATGTTACTGCGTGTTCCGGGCGGTGGTCGTCGGCCTAGGGGTCTGGCTCTTGCCACTAACTCGCTCCCGCAGTCACAAACAAAAAAAGGCATGCCTCCTACCTGGCATGGAAGAAAAATAGACAGAAAACAACAGCGGTAGAAACAGTCCTGTCCTGTTCCTTCCCTACTTCAAGATGGTTCATAAAAGTAATCGAACACCAATTGCATCATAAATATATTTCCTGAGTTTTATTTATTTTTCTTTTCTTAACCTTACTAACAAAATCTAATTTATATTCTTAATTGTATATCCCTATATGTACATATATCGGTACTATAATATCCCCCCCCCCCCCTCTTTTCTTTTAATCCAACTCTACTATAACAAAAAGAATTAAAGGCGAACCCGACTTGACTACCCTAATAAAGAATCTGCAACTATGCTATATTTCGCTTTATTAAAAGTTACTCCACGAAGGAGCTCATAAAAACAAAATAATATATGTATATACGTGTTAATATATGTATATGTTTATGTACACTCACCTTGCTTTTCCACCCGTGTTGGTACCAACATGCGGAGAAGGAAGCTGAAAATTAATAGGGTGAGAGAAAAAGTCCTACATATACATATGCACGTCATATAAAAGTTGGAAGTGGGGAGTGCGATCTTCCTTCCAATTGATCTCGTTAAATCTTGTAGCGACTTAGTTCCGGTGAAACTTCAATCGAAATAACACGCGTTGCCGTACTCCAAATAAAGAAATATATTAAAACTAATTGTGTTAGACAAAATAAACGCGAAAACTAGTGCGGAAAGTGTACAATTCAAATAAAGTGTTTGTGTTTACACCGAAAAAAATAAATTCATAAAAAAGAAAAGAAAGAAATTCATGTGCAAAATTTATGGCGTGTAGGTGCGCCGATTAAATAAAAATTCTACAAATTCATAAATTCAAAAAGAAAAGTAAAATAATATGTTCAAATTTATATGCATACATACGTATGCGAAATTTAAAAGTGGCTTTTATGCAATTTTGACGGGTCGTAACCAAAGCAAAAAAAAAATATAATAAAAAAATTAAATTATAATACTAATGGACTTAAATTTAACGCGCATTAGAAACACGCTTAGTGCGCGGAACGCGAGTTGGCTGGCAGGTGAGTACGTTAGCTAAGTAGCGAGTAGGCAAACGCGGGTTATTCCCTCGTTTCCAATGGCTCTCAGCGGCTCCTGTCGCTGCTGAGCTCAACTTATTCAGCACGGCCCCTTCTCGTTCCTTTCTTAGCTCTGGAAATCTTCGGTGTTAGCAGTGCCTGGTGTTAGTTGCGCCGCGGAACCTTTTTGGTTTCTCCGCCAACAGCCCATGTAAGCGAACAGCGCCTGTAAGCGAACAGCGGTGTCTAATGTTATTCGTGGTTTACATTTGTGTACACGCACATATGTACATATACATACATATATGCAGATATTTCTGCATATACACCCTGCAGTAAATCGCGCTAGTTCAGGACTAGCGCAGAACTAGCTCTTTAAGAGGCGGTACTGGTTCTCGATCTATCCCAACGCAATGCTTTCAACTGTCTCTTTTTACATGGCGATGTCCTACGAAGTGGAAATTGCCCTCCTCTGCAGAACTTTCGAACTAGTTCTAAACTGGTTCCATTTTGGACAGTTCTGGGACAGTAAGTTTTTCTATGAGAAAAAATTTTAAAAATCGATTATTAGATTATTTTTCTATTCTAAACTGGTTCCATTTTAGACAGATCTGCGACAATAAGTTTTTTATTCAAAAAAATTCTGATTATTCGATTTTTCGATATTATCTCGTTTTTTTCTGTTCTTTTACAGATTGCCTTCTATTAAATTTTTATTTATTTTGTTTATATTAAGCGGCACTCAATTTATGTTTTTTAAATCTGAAAATCACAACTGCCTCCACCGCAATTTGAGCTCGTTACCAACGATATTAGAGGCGGAGGTCTTCCCGCTGAGCTATTTTCGTATTGTACGAGAAGTGAGAATTTGTGCATTTACACACCGAGAGTTTCAATTGTCCCTCTCTGCAGCCGTTTTGCACTAGTTCAGAGATGGTTCTGAAATGTGTAGGACGGAACTAGCGGTTTAAGAGAATGTCTCTAAATTTTACTGCAGGGCATACGCTCACGTATCTGCAGATGTACAAACGCAATTTTGGATTTTTATACCCGAGCGCACTTGTGCACTAGGGTAATAACACTGTGTACACATAACGGTTGTTTGTAACAGGCAAAACGAATCGAGATAGATATAGACAAATGTATACATAAATGATCAGAATGAAAAGAGAAATCGATTAAGCGGTGACTGTCTGTCCGTCCGTCCGTCCGTCTGTGCACACGATAACTCGAGTAAAAATTGAGATATCTTAACGAAACTTGGTATGTGCACTTCTTTCGGGCGTAGGACGGATGGTATTGAAAATGGGCGAAATCGGACAATAACCACGCCTACCTCCCATATAACGCTAATTTTTAAAAATACGAAAACTGCGATATTTTAGTAACTACTGAAGATTATTCACTCAAAATTGATATTTGCAATAATTTTTAGACAAAAAATAAGAATATTATACATTTTTGGAAAATGGGCATAGCCACGCCCACTTATGGATACATGTGCATATCTTGGTAACCGCTGCACCAATTTTTTCCAAACTTGGCACAGTTGTTAGCCTTGCTACAGCATACCAAATGGCCGAATTTTTAAAATCGAACAATAACCACGCCTACCTCCCATATAACGGTAATTTGGAGAAATACGAAATCTTCGATAAATCAATAAATATTAAAGATAATTTACTCAAAATTGATGCTTGCAACAATTTTTACCAATAAATACGTTTATGATAAAATTTTGGAAAATGGGCGTGGCACCGCCCACTTATGATCACATACATGTATCTCGGTAACAGTTCTACCAATTTGTACCAAACTCAGTATGGTTATTGTGCTTGCCACATAGAAGCAAAACGTTGAAAATTATTGGAATCAGATTCAAATTACGACCACTTTTCATATAACGGCAAATTTCAGAAATGCTCGAATCTTCAATATTTCGAAATTTAAGGACGCTAATTTACTCAAAATTGATACACACCGGCTTACCATGCAGTGGTAGCTTTCGCAAAGGTGAAAATCATATACTTAGTACCTGCGCCGGGTATTTAATGTTCGGCTCTGCCCGAACTTAGACTTTCTTACTTGTTATTATTATTATTATTATTATTTTTTTTTTTTGTACGTTTACTTTAGTATTAATTCACTGTAATTAAACATGGTGGAACAATACCAGGTGAAGTAGTCAAAGCGAGAAGGCTGGTTTATTACTTAACCTGTTTATGGCGCCAGGGTAATTACTTTTGATTCATATGAACTCTCAATGAACTTCATACCTTGGGTTGGCGGAATCCCTCCAAATTTTTGTGGGCTGATGTCTGCTGAAATTAGCTGGTGATGCGGGATTGTTCTCGCCGTCGAACTGCTCCTGATCCAAACTTGAACACTTTGCGATTCGCTTCAGACCAAAACAACTACGTTTATTCTGTTTACACGTAATTTTTTTTTTTTTTAAGCTAAAACTTTTCCGCGGCGCGCTGATAACTTTAACAATCTTCAGCATTCACTCAACTGTGTCTCGCAGCTTCTTCTTTCCCCAATTTATAGCATCTGATGATTCCGTTTACCCTGGTAGATGCAATTCGGTCCGCAAACGGTGATCTTACCGCTTTAAAGTTGCACCTCTTACTTTCCCCACCCTCAAGCTAACATTCCACATATACATGTATAAATTCACTCTGTTGTTAACAGAAACAGATCGTCCATACTCACACACTCCACCCACATACATACACACACACATGCGCCTAATTAACAGCAGGCTGTTCGTTACACGCTCGCAACCGTCGATGGTGCCTACGCTATGGAACGAGTGCGCACAAGAGTTCATAACGCAGCCTGACCATATTCCTCTCTAGCGCCCTATGTGTGGCTTCGACCCATGACCTGTTGCTGGGCCCTATTCCTTAGCCTGTTGTCATCTTCTTCACTCTCCCTACTTAAAAATCATCTAATTTACCTGGTAAAAACTTAGCCTATCACTGGGTAAGGTTTGTAAAGGGGACAAGACACGGTAGAAGGGGTGTATAAGTACATGAATCTGCGAACTTAAGTTGTGTCAATTTGAGTATTGTCAAGTATAGTTATCTTTTTTTGTACACATAAGACGTACACTTTCTACACATTCTTATCGGACAGAAACCACTATCACAAATACAGACAAGACAAAACATACACTTACACCTGGATCCGACCTGCTGAGTGTCTATGCTACAAACATGTCTTTCGCATGGTACACGCCTAACTTCTTACCAGAGGTGTCGCCTAGTTCATAAAGCGCTGTGTCAACTTTTCGTAATATGACGCACTGAACATTCTTCGGCGCAAGTTTGGCATTATAATGGTCCATCAGCGAGCTCTGTCTAAAATTGCGGCGGTACACTAACTGGCCGATTTTAAATTCAATATTTTTCGTCCTAGTATTGTAAACCTTTTCGCTTATGCTATGTGCTCGTTTTAGTTCGCTGAATATCTTATCCCTAATCGTTTGATGCTTTTCTAGACCCAATTCTACAGCGCAGTCAGTGTCCTTGATGGAACCTAATTTTTTAAGCACGTCATACGCCGCGCCGTGTTGCACCATCGGTATTCCGAACACTGCGTAGTATGGAGATACACCTATCGCTGAATGTGTCACAATTCTCAAAGCAAATGCCGCGTCACTCAAGTGCTGGTCCCAATTTCTTTGACTACTGCCTATATAAGATCTTAGCATTTGAAGAACAGACCTATTCACGCGCTCGGCAGCATTAGTTTGAGGTGAATAGAATGCTGTCTTTATATGCTTAACTCCGTAATTCTCTAAGAAAGCCTCGAACATGTTGGCAACGAATCGCTTCCCATTGTCTGAATGTAGATATTCCGGGATCCCGAAAACATGAAACACCTCCCTTTCAAGGAACTTGACTACGTTATCGGCCGTGGCCTGTCGCATGGGTTTAAGAAAGACAAATTTGGAAAAATGGTCAAGACAAACGAACACAAACACATTTCCATCCTTGGTGCGCGGATATGGTCCCATAAAATCGACATATACACGTTGGAAAGGTCGCTCAGTCACTTGTTGTTTACCCATTGGTGGCCTTTTGAAATTGTTTTGGGTCTTATTAACCTTGCACGGGCCAGTAATACTTTTCGCGGATCCTAGCTAACGTTTTGTGGATTTCCCCGTGTCCAGCTCATGGCGAACTATGAGCAGTTTCCACCAGCCCCATACGCAGCTCCGACGGTCCTTTTGTTGCGTTAGCCATTTGAGGCTAGCGTGATCCGTGATTATGGTGAATGGTAGACCTTCCACATAGGGTCGGAAACGTTTGACACTTAGCACGGCGGCGTAGCATTCTAGCTCGGGCACGCTATAGTTTCTTTGTGCCTTATTCAATTTCGCTGACATGTACGCTATCGGTCTTTCTTCCCCGTCCAGTTGGAAGAGTACTCCTCCCACCCCGTCAGTCGATGCATCACATTGTATGTAAAATCGTCTATAGAAGTCCGGATGTACGAGTACTGGGGCGGATATAAGGCTTTGTTTCAGTGCCTCAAACGCCCTGATGGCCTCATCGGTCATGTGAAATTTGTTTATTTTGTCCTTGGACAGGCAGTCATGTAGCGGCGCAGCGATATTCGCGTAGTTTTGGATGAATCTGCGATACCATCCTGACATGCCCAGGAACCGTCGGAGTTGCTTAGGGCTCTTTGGAAGAGGGAAATCTCGTACGGCTGCGACTTTGTTAGCATTCGTTCGAATGCATCCATCTCCCACAACATAACCCAGGTAACGTACCTCACGATAGCAGACTTTACTTTTTTCAACGTTGATCGACAGCTTCGCATCACGCAAGCACTTAGCGACCTTTTCCAATAGGGACATATGCGAATCAAAATCTACAGAACACACTAACAGATCGTCAAGATACACAAAAACAAATTCACGTAAGGCCGCTGGTATAACTTTGTCCATAAGACGACACATTCGCTGGGCAGCATTGCAGAGGCCAAAGGGCATCACAGTGAATTGGTATAGGGGCCTACCAGGTACCGTAAAGGCTGTTTTCTCTCTGGATTTCTGTACTAGCGGAATCTGCCAGAAGGCATCCTTAAGGTCAATTGCTGAGATGAAACGCGTGTTCTGTAGTCGGCTAAGTATGCCGTCTATGTGGGGAAGTGGGTACGCGTTTTTAATCGTACGTTCATTTACTTTTCGCGCATCTAAGCACAGCCTATTCTTGGTTCCCTTAATTACTAGAGAGACGGGAGAGCTCCAGCTGCTGTTGCTCTCCTCTATGACCCCCATCTCTAGCATCCTATCCAGCTCCGCAAATACTAACTTCTGAATAGCAAGTGAAATAGGGTAGGGTCTTTGTTTTACGGGCATACTTTCGTTCACAACTTCAATTAGGTGCTCTTCAATATCGGTGCGACCTAAGCCCAGAACGGCGAAGGACGGGAACTGCGCCTTAACTCTTTCAAGCCGCCTATTTTGATCTTCCGAGAGCACATGCTGCACTGCCTCAAAAGAGAGATCACCTTTTTTGGCTACGAGCTCTGAAACCGCCTTGTTTTTAATGTTCTCATTCACACCTCTGCTTACTACATTCATATCAAACACACGCCAAAAATCTACACCTAAATACACCTCCTTGGCTCCCAATGCTTGCTTGTGCGAAGAAGCGGTTATCACGTTTCACAGTGACAATGGTTGCTATTATTTTTCTTTGTATTCTTCTGAGTTGTTTTTGTTTTTCGCGCATTTTCTTTATCTTTTTGAAATTTCTTGTTTTACCTTTTTCATCTAGCGCTTCCATGAAAATTCTCCTTATCGCCTCTTCATAATTAATTCTGCGTAAATGTAAACTATGTTCTACACATCTATTATTGCGTTTCTTATCATCTATACTCTTTAATTCAGTATTGTCTTCGCGCCTTAGCATCTTAATCTCACTCTTATTCGCGCCTTCTACTCTGCCGGGTGACTTCTGCTCTGGACAGAGTGCCCGGCCATCTCTGTCAGTGCCCGGTTTCCCGCCTCGGCTTTATACACACAAAAGGACGAGTCTCCACCACTCAAAAAACATGTCATCAAATGGAATGGGGACTTACACGCACTGTGTTTTGCTGCTTCAGCCGGGTTTTTGAGGTAGTAATCAACCGGCATTCCGCAAGCAAAACACATCATGAGGTGGAACGGGGATGCACAGAAAACTTGCTTGGGATCATTACTGACATTACTATGAACGGTGGAAGAATTACTTACATTGGAGGAGGAGACATGTCACGAGCAGAGGTAGTATTAAGCGAGTTACTACTTCCCCCGAAGTGGTTTCGGCCTTCCTTACCTAAAGCGTTAACTTCTATTTCCCTGTCGTTTTTCCATTCTTCCGGATATGCCCTGTCACAACTTTCTATCTCATTTACCGTCCTGACTCTCGTCTCGACCTGTTTTCCTTAATAAGTTCTTCAGCTCTCTAATATTCGTCCTTCAGTTCAGACATCGATCCAATCTTAGTGGCGAAAGTAAGATTAGCCAAGTATGGTTTGAGGTTTCCCCGTACGATCTTTACCAACTCGTCTTCTGGGATCTTTTTTCGAAGGCGAAATGTGAGATCATGTATATCTGCATAGAAGTCCTCAAAGCTTTCGTGTGCGTGCTGTTTTCGCTCCATGATCTCGCGTATCACCTCGTAATCTGACTCGGCCGATTGGTACTGCGCTAATAGTTCTGCTTTTAATTCGAAGTAATCGAATCCTGTGACCAAGCAGTGGAACTCGGAAAAAAGCTGATCATAGGAGAGGTGATACTGTACCCGCATTCGTTCCAAGCGGAAGACGAAACTTTCCACCGACATTCCCTACTATCGTTCGGTTGTCCTCTATTTCCTCGCCAGTTCGCTGGGTCCGGTGTTGAGGTCGTAACTGCTGGTGGTGGTGCTGCTGGAGCCTGCATCGAAGCCTCCACATCACCAACGCGGTTGCTGAGCTGCGACTCATCAGTCCGGATTTTCCTGACCTCATTCATACAATCAGCCATTGCCGCGTTCTGTTGCACTAACACCGCCATCATCTGGCTGATTTGGTCGATTCTGTTTGCTGGTGGCGAGGTTGGTGGTTCGCCACCTCCGGCTGACTCCTCCTACCGCTCCCTCTAACATTTTCTCCTGAGCCGACGGTTCTGACATCTCCAGAATGCGGTCCAGTTTCCGAGAAAAACTAAGGGATTCGGTGATGTCTTCGACCTTTTTTTGGTTGCAGGGAGGATCAGAATCCTTTTGTATTTGTCGCCCAAAAATTCGAGCTGTGCAGCGGTTGAAATAGTCCACTGGCACGAAGTCTATTGGATATTCGACCCCAGTATCTATTTGCGTCAGCAGGGAACCCACTACTTGGTTTTCTAGTGACCTCGCAACACTTCGCGTAAAAGGTCTATTATTGGGGAGAATACCTAACCTTGTTCTTTTTGGTTCTTCAGTTTCTTCAGATATCTCCATTAACCCTGGAAACCCAGCAAAAAAAACTTTCTGACACGTAAAAATAACTCCCGCCTCTTAATACTTTTCAAAAATAATTCAAACCAATTTCGCTAATATGAAAAATGTAAATTCAGTACAGTGTAGGTATATAAACTTCACGTTCCGTGATTTAGTTAATAACCAAACGGGTGTTAAAAAATAAAAAAATAAAAATATACATATATCTGATCGATTACGACTTATACCAGTTTCGCCACTTCATTCGGCTTAATTTACTAGCATAGAGAAAAAAGGGTAGTAAAAAGGCTAATAATATCTGCTATATATGATTTACAAATAATAATAAAAAAACTGACTTCGAAACTTTCCGAAATTCGACGTTTACATGTACTAAACGGGGAATTGCATTATTAAACTAACTATCTATATCCTTAGCAATAACAATACTTCACTTATCAGAGAAGGAACGATATGTATGCATGCAAAATAAATTAATAGGAATTTCTAAGGTATGTGTATTTGGTGTGGATGGTTGGTGCATAGATGGTGTTGTCCTCGACTGGCGGATTGCATGAATGTTCACTTAAAGTATCGTAAGTATGCTCGTCACAGTCCAATGTCAATGTCACTAAATACCCCTTTTATTTTCAGCTTGCCACTACAGAGCGAAAACCTGAGCCGACGCATCTGGAAGCAATGCTTGTTAACAGCCCTTAGTCCCACTGGAAAGAACCAGCTGCCTCACATCCGGCAAGTGCGAAACTCATCTTCTGGTGGTGCTAGTCTCTTCCAGCAAATCAAAGAAAATGATAAGACTTGTTACGGTCTGTCGCCGAAAGTCACTTTACTAAATCCCCGGGACTTAACAAAGGCACTTTCTGATGGCAGTTTCGTACCCCGCCAATCTAGTTCAACCCCACACTTACTATCGGCCTGAGCCTAAGCAAAGCTGGCGGCTGAACTCCTAAACAGTCCGGATTAGAAGGAAATCAGCAAATATTTTAAATTATTAACGACAAGGCTATGAGAAAGCTACAGTATTGGAAAGAAATAACGAAATGAAGGTAGCATGAACATGTGAAAGAGCTAGTATGTGCTGAAGTCAAACGTTGGGCGCCATTTGTTATGTTACTGCGTGTTCCGGGCGGAGGTCGTGGCGGGACAGGCATGGTGGTAGCCCGGCTGGAGCTCGTCGGACTAGGGGTCTGGTCCTTGCCACTAACTCGCACCCGCAGTCACAAACAAAAAAAGTCATGCCTCCTACCTGGCATGGAAGAAAAATAGACAGAAAACAACAGCGGTAGAAACAGTCCTGTCAGGGGGAGCCGTCCCACCCCGTCTGCTAAAAAAAGCAGCCTTGGACTTCACTCTGGCTCCGGATGCAACCGCGAAGTCCCCTATCCTGACATCCGTTCGTCAGTCGATCAGTCCTGTCAGCATCTTCACAACCCAATACGAAGTGGACCATCCATCCCTGCCAGGTTACCTCGAGGGCAACACCCGCACCAACCACAACAAAACTTAGTGTCTCATTCTACTTCCTTCCCTACTTCAAGATGGTTCATAAAAGTAATCGAACACCAATTGCATCATACATATATTTCCTGAGTTTTATTTATTTTTCTTTTCTTAATCTTACTAAGAAAATCTAATTTATATTCTTAATCATATATCCCTATATGTATATATATCGGTACTATAATAGCCCCCCCTCTTTTTTTTTTAAATCCAACTCTACTATGACAAAAAGAATTAAAGGGGAACCCGACTTGACTACCCTAACAAAGTATCTGCCATTACGCTATATTTCGCTTTATTAAAAGTTACTCCACGAAGGAGCTCATCAAAACCAAATAATATATGTATATACGTGTCAGAGCTGTAAAACTGTGAAATCATTTGAAATTAAAAATCATCAATTTTATATTATTATGTTTTCACTGAATTCTCCCTTATTGAATAATGCGGCTTATAGTTTTCCAATTCTACATTCACTCAAAGTAGATACGATTGCACACATTTCCATATTCAAAGAAAGATTGAAAAAATTGAATGACCAACGATTCACTTTTAACACTGAATAAGCACTCAGATGAATGCAGCTTTTGCTATGTGTGCACACATCCACTCAGTACCAATCAATTGATATAAATATTTTGAACACACAAAATCCACTGAAAAATACGCCAGGTTGCATTTTATTAAAAAGACTGCAAAATTTCAACACGAAAAATAGTTAATAGAGCGTTATCATCAGTTTTTTTCACTTAAATTTGTACAAGGATTTATAAGAATAAAAAATATTAATTGGAGAAATATATTTTAGTGAACGTCTCGTTAGAATGTCATTATGAAAAATATAAATTATTAATGATTTTAACATCTCTGTTTAGAAAATTGTCAGCTTTCCAAATAAGTGTTACCAATATACCATTAATAATGCATAATGTATAAATTAGTACATACATATATAAGTTAATATAAACTAACAAATTTAAGAGATTCTGGTTCTAACTTTAGACATACATATACATTTCATTATTTAATTATACAAATTTTTTATACAAATTTCTTCGTACTTTTTTTCGTCGCTATTGGGTCAAGCAGTTAATGAAGATTGGAAAATCGAATTTGTTGGTTTGTGGAGGTTTTTCCATTTACAATAAGCCACAAATTATCAACATTTCCAACAAAAAAATATTTAACAAAATTCGTTGGTCTCTATTTTCATTAACATCCTTTTCCGAAAGTGCAATATTTAAGAATTTATACCCATTTCATTGAGCACGCTTTTTAACCCAAGTTTTGGTTTGTTTGTTAACATCAAAACTACATATCGACACCTAAGTGGAAGATCGACCTATCTCGGCAGCCAGTTCGAAAACTCCCTATCTCAAAAAACTGTTCTAGAACACCCTATTTAAGAATTTTGTTGAAGAACGCCCTATCTCAGAATGCGGTTCAAAAACGCCCTATCTCGGCAAATTTTCAATATATTTTCATTTGAGATATGGCGTTCTTCAACCAAATTGTGAAGTAGGACTTTCATAAAAAGCTCTCTGAGTTAGGGCGTTTTTGAATTGGCTGCCGAGATAGGTCGATCTTCCAATCAGGTGTCGGTATATTAATAAAAAACAAGTAAGAAAGTCTAAGTTCGGGCAGAGCCGAACATTAAATACCCGGCGCAGGTACTAAGTATATGATTTTCACCTTTGCGAAAGCTACCACTACATGGTAAGCCGGTGTGTATCAATTTTGAGTAAATTAGCGTCCTTAAATTTCGAAATATTGAAGTTTCGAGCATTTCTGAAATTTGCCGTTATATGAAAAGTGGTCGTAATTTGAATCTGATTCCAATAATTTTCAACGTTTTGCTTCTATGTGGCAAGCACAATAACCATACCGAGTTTGGTACAAATTGGCAGAACGGTTACCGAGATACATGTATGTGATCATAAGTGGGCGGTGCCACGCCCATTTTGCATCAATTTTGAGTACATTATCTTTAATATTTATTGATTTATCGAAGATTTCGTATTTCTCCAAATTACCGTTATATGGGAGGTAGGCGTGGTTATTGTTCGATTTTAAAAATTTTCGGCCATTTGGTATGCTGTAGCAAGGCTAACAACTGTGCCAAGTTTGGATTGTATAAAAGCCACTTTTAAATTTCGCATACATATGCACGTCATATAAAAGTTGGAAGTGGGAGAGCGATCTTCCTTCCAATTAATCTCGTTAAATCTTGTAGCGAATTAGTTCCCGTCAAACTTCAATCGAAATAACACGCCTGGCCGTACTCCAAAATAGAAATATATTAAAACTAATTCTGTTAGACAAAATGAACGCGAAAACTAGTGCGGAAAGTATACAATTCAAATAAAGTGTTTGTGTTTACACCGAAGAAAATAAATTCATAAAAAAGAAAAGAAAGAAATTCATGTGCAAAATTTATGGCGTTTAGGTGCGCCGATTAAATAAAAATTCTACAAATTCATAAATTCAAAAAGAAAAGTAAAATAATCAGCAATCCTGAGTTTCGCCTGAAAAAAAATTCACCCGAAAATTAGTCATCCGCATATAGTAAAACCATGGAAACCAAGAGTGAAAAGTGAACCGGTTCGGGGAAAATGAAACTCATGATAAGGCTGAATATGTTCAAATTTATATGCATACATACGTATGCGAAATTTAAAAGTGGCTTTTATACAATTTCGACGGGTCGTAAGCAAAGCAAACAAAAAAAACTAATATAATAAAAAAATTAAATTATAATACTAATGGACTTAAATCTAACGCGCATTAGAAACACGCTTAGTGCGCGAAACGCGAGTTGGCAATTCGTCGTTGGCTCCCCACGAAAAACCAAGTGGGGCTGTATAGATACGCGATATTTAGTCCCCAAGTTGTGCTGGCCTTGGGGTCAGGCACTTTAGGGCTTCCGGTGCTCCGCAACCACGTGACGCTCAAACCGGGCCCGGCCCTAATTGTAATCGCAGGTGACACTGGCAGGTGAGTACGTTAGCTAAGTAGCGAGTAGGCAAACGTGGGTTATTCCCTCGTTTCCAATGGCTCTCAGCGGCTCCTGTCGCTGCTGAGCTCAACTTATTCAGCTCGGCCCCTTCTCGTTCCTTTCTTAGCTCTGGAAATCTTCGGTGTTAGCAGTGCCTGGTGTTAGTTGCGCCGCGGAACCTTTTTGGTTTCTCCGCCAACAGCCCATGTAAGCGAACAACGCCTGTAAGCGAACAGCGGTGTCTAATGTTATTCGTGGTTTACATTTTTTTATTTTTTTTTTTAAGCTAAAACTTTTCCGCGGCGCGCACTGATAACTTTAACAATCTTCAGCATTCACTCAACTGTGTCGCGCAGCTTCTTCTTTCCCCAATTTGTAGCATCTGATGATTCCGTTTACCCTGGTAGATGCAATTCGGTCTGCAAACGGTGATCTTACCGCTTTAAAGTTGCGGCTCTTACTTTCCCCACCCTCAAGCTAACATACCACGTATACATGTATAAATTCACTCTGTTGTTAACAGAAACAGATCGTCCATACTCACACACTTCACCCACATATATACACACACACATGCGCCTAAATAAAAGTAGGCTGTTCGTTACATGATCCATTATTTTTTATTGCCCAAATAATAGACATAAGAACGATTATAAGAAATGTAAACATAACAAAACTGTCAAAGCTAAACTTTAAAATGGGGGGGGATTGCCAGATGAATGTACGTAACCAATAGTTATTCAAGACACGAACCATCATATCGGTATAGACACGAATTGACATGGCCACTATGAAAACGTCACACTGACATACGATAAAAGAATCGGTGGTCACATACCACGATGCGAGAAAAATATTTTTTTTTTTTTGGAATTGGAAACGGAGCGAACCACACTAATCAGCCCTCGCAAGAACGGAATTACAACCAAATAATTAAAGTTGATTAAAAGCTTGTATTAAAAGCTGGCGACAGTCGGGGAGTCGATACTCACCCCTCAGTGGAAATTAATAGAGGCAAAAGGTGCAGTCACATTCCTTCCGGCAAATCCCCAGCCATGTTGTTGCGTAGAATAAAGAAGTTGTGAGCATCAAATCTGGACTATTCATTTGACAGCAATTGAGTCACCATAAGCCGGTAATACAAAATCATTACACGTAAGTCAGCCACTTTCTTGCCACCATCCATTGGAAGCGAGCTATCCATCAACCGTAAATAAAGATTCCTGTTTGGACCGACAAACCAAGGTCAAGCAAATCAAGGTTTCCCTTTATCCAAGGTAGGTTGGGATTGAAAATGGGCAGAATCGGACAATAACCACGCCCACCTCCCATATAACGGTATTTTCGAAATATGGAAAAACTACGATATTTCCGCAAATACTGGATCCAAATTGTTGAAAGTTGGTATGCGAAGTAGAAATTTGGCACAAAATAAGATAGTTATGAAATTTTTGGAAAATGGGCTTGGCCCCGCCCACTTATGATAAAAAGCTGTATCTCTGGAGTCCCTTTACCAATCCCCACCAAGCTCGCTGAGAACACTTCTTAGGGTGATTTATTTTGGAACGACTTGACTAAGAAATTTTTGAAATCCGACAAGAACCACCCCCACCTCCGGTAATTTATAGAATTACGAAAACTGCGATAAATAAGTATCTATTTAAGCTAATATACTCAAAATCGATATATGCAATAACCTCTTAGCAGAAAATTATAATTAGGGAAATTTTTGGAAAATGGGCGTGGCACCGCCGACTTATGCCTACATATATGTATCTCAGTAACCGGTTTACCAATTTCTACCACACATTTTCTACGGCATATTTATAAACCTTGGCGTGAAAAAGCAATATGCTGAAAATTTTTGAAATCGGACCAAAATTACTGCCACTTACCATATAACGGTACATTTCAGAAGGCTAAGACGCCAACTTACAACAATCACTTAATAAGACACATGATGATTGATTACTTACTACGTAAGTGTATATTGATAACCGCCTTACCGATTTCCACCAAACTTGGTCCAATTATTTGAATAAATCATAGTATATTATCGAAATGTTTGGAAAAATACTCTTGCTTATAATGCAGTTTACTGAAAGGTGAAAAAACGATATTTAATATGTGCGCCGGGTATATAATGTTCGGTGTCGCCCGAACTTAAAGTTCTTTACTTGTTTATGGATACGTTTAAGGTCAGGGTTGAATTTTGCTGAAATTTATATGTACATTTATCTACCAAAATCGTTTGATAAAGTGATAAACTTTGGTTAAATAGATTTCCATACAAAGTTTGACAGTTCATTTATAAAATGATAAATTTATCATTTTATCAAGTTTTCAACAGTTTATCACTTCTGATGAAGACCCCTATTATGTAGTTGACAGTTAATTAGATTAAATCCATACCCTTTGCAAAAGTAGTGTCGTAGATTTATTTGAAACACACCACTTTGAAACCAAAACTATGATTTTATTAATTCCGTAATAAAAAAGTAAGTAAGTATACATACATATTGTTACACGATATAGACTCGGATATCTAACTGATGATGCTTTGCATTGACGCTTGTGATGAGCGATATTTCACTACCGGTGATTTTATCACTGTTTAAATCGCTTATTAGTGACTGCTACTGCTGGGCCACAATATCAGTGATTGGTAATTTTTCCACTTGCATGATATTTCGCTGGGAATGAAAATCACATCTGGCAATAGCTAGTCAACGGAAGTTGTGATTTTTCTCTATTATGGTAGAAATGGTGATTTTAAAAATTTTAATTATTCATTGTGAATATACTCGTATGTATCCAATAAATCCGTCAGATTTATACAATTAATGTTTCAACTTAACATAATGCAACTTTATTTCAATTAATAGCAAACTACACAATGTATTTATTTCAGCTTGATGCTGTCAAAAGACAAGAACGAAGTGCCAGTCCTCTCACAAGAAAAACTGTCAGCAACCCCCGTATGTCATGTTGTAGGTTTACGAATAACGTGGGAAGACAGACTAGCAGAAATCGTACGACAATACCAAACAGGGTGCTTAATATTTGACACCCCTTAACGCCCAGATGGCGAGTAAAATGCCGGAATCTTTCGTGGACGTTTTGACCGCCTTGGAGTCGGTGGTTGGGGTGATGATGGTAGGACGATCCTATCAGGTGTAGTATCTGCCGGCGATGTGGGCGATTGATGCGAGCTTAGGGATGTTTTTGTCTGTGTTGTCTCAGAAGGTGGTGAAACTGTCTCAGCTTCAGAGTCGTTTTCAGTTGAGTCACCGCTCGAAGTTGGTTCCATAGACGTGGAATTTTCATTGCTTGATGAAGTTATGCCGGCGTCAACAGGTGATCGATTCCTAATTTGGTCTAAGTGGCGCTTAATTAACCGTTCATCTTTAAGGCGAATCTTGTAAGATAATGGGCCGGTTTGGGAGTGGATGTGGCGATTGAAGATTAACTCTGCAGGTGAACGACCGGTTGCTGAATGTGGACTAATGTGCTGATTGAATACAAATCTCGTCAAGTTCAGGTCCCATTCCGAATTTGCTGGTAATTTTTTAAGAAAATCCTTTGTCGTCTGAACCATTCGCTCAGCTTGTCCATTAGACGACGGGTGAAATGGAGCACACCTGACATGGCGAATTAAATTATTTGCCATGAAGTCTTTGAGCTCCCTCGATGTGAACGCCGTGCCATTATCACGGTAGCCCGTGAGTCGCGAAGAGGGAGCGCAAAGATTTGATGG
Organism: Rhagoletis pomonella; assembly: GCF_013731165.1. Taxonomy (NCBI): domain Eukaryota; kingdom Metazoa; phylum Arthropoda; class Insecta; order Diptera; family Tephritidae; genus Rhagoletis; species Rhagoletis pomonella. The sequence goes on along the minus strand of NW_023459705.1, from coordinate 23,683 downwards.
CAGACTGAGATGATGTGGATTTAACAATATGGACTTCCAACCATTTGGAATATGAGTCGACCGTTAAAAAAAATAGTTTACCGTGAAATGGTCCCGCAAAATCGACATGAAGTCGCGACCATGCGGTTTTTGCCATTTCCCAAGTATGGACTGGTGCTTGAACCTTTTCGTGTCGAGTTACTTGGCACGGAGTACAATGCTTAACGGTACCCTCAATTTCTAGATCCATTCTAGGCCACCAAACATAGCTTCTGGCTAATGCCTTCATTTTAACGATGCCAGGATGTCCTGAATGTAATGCGTGTAAGATGGCCTGACGACATGGCGGTGGGATAATAGTTCTGTTCCCCCATAACAGACATTCTTTAAGAGTGCTGATCTCGTTGCGGCGCAGAAAGTATGGATATGCTTCATCGTTCCGAGATACTGAACACGGCCAGCCCCTTAACGCCCAGCTGCGTACCTTGGTGAGTAGCGGATCTTTCGACGAGAGCCTTGCTATATCTTTGGCGTTGACGATTTGGGTACTAGCCAACTCGATCATGAGTACTTCTCCATCATTAGTCCCAGTATGAGGCTCTTCAATGGGTAGGCGGCTTAGACAATCTGCGTTCCCCATCTTCTTACCCTCTCTATAAATAAATTCAAAATTGTATGCATTCAGGAACACGGTGCGACGCAACATTACGGGGGACAGGATCAGTGGGGTCTGCTTTGTTGTGCTGAAGATGCCCAGAAGCGGACGATGATCCGTAACCAATGTAAATTTTCTACCATATAAGTAGTCATGAAAATTTTTCACGCCAGCTACAATGGCGGTAGGTTCGCGGTCGATTTGTGCATAGTTTCTCTCGGAATTCGACAAGGTTCTTGAATAAAACGCTATAGGCCTTTCAGACCCATCAGACATTCTATGGCTTAGTACGGCCCCAATGCCATACGGTGAAGCGTCGCAAACGAGTATCAGTGGTAGTTTTTCATCGTAATGGACGAGTACGCTATCAGAAGTGACTAGGTGCTTTAATTTATTGAAAGAAAATTGGTGCTCAGATTTCCAGACAAAATTCCTATTTTTCTCTAAGAGACGATGCAGGGGCTCTACAATTGTAGCCTTATTTGGCAGAAACGAATGGTAAAAATTTAACAGTCCAAGAAAAGCCTGCAGCTGTTTCTTATCTTTGGGGACCGGAGCATTCTTAATGGCCTTCATTTTTTCTGGTGAAGGTCTAACCCCAAAACCATCAATTTTGTACCCTAAAAAATTTATGGTGTGTACTCCAAATTTGCACCTATCCCGCCGAAGATGTAACCCTGATTTGTCGAATCGGGATAGCACTTCATTTAGACGCTCAGATAGTTCCGTCTCGGTTCCGCCCATGATGACTACGAAGGAGCACGTCAATAAAATTCTGAAAAATTCCCGGAGCTGACGAAATACCAAATTGAAGACGGTTTACTTTAAATGCGCCTTTGTGTGTCACAACGGTTTGCAACATGGCAGAGTCTTCGTCTACAGCAAGTTGTTGGTACGCTTGTGCGAGATCTAATTTAGCAAAGATCTTTACCCCTTCTATTGAAGAGATAATCGAGCTTATAGATGGAATTTGGAAATTGTGTGGCAACATGGCCTTATTAAGGGTAGACTTATAGTCACCACAAATTCTAATTGTTCCATCGCTTTTGAGAACCGGGACGATGGGCGTTGCCCAGTCAGAGTATTCGACAGGTTCAAAAATACCTTGAGCGCACAAACGATCGAGTTCAGTTTCAACAAGACTGCGAATAGCTATTGGAATACGGCGTGCGGGAAGACTAATGGGTTGGATGTTGTCTTTAACTTGTAAGGAAACTGGTTCCCCTCTGAATTTGCCAAGTTCTTTTGAAAAAAGATGCTCAAATTTGCCTAAAATATGTTTGATTGTGGGCGATTCCTCAATTGCCAACACTCCCTGCACGCTTATGCCCAGCGAATCAAACCAATTACAACCCAGCACGTTAGGTTAGGTTAGGTTAACTCGGCTGCCCTAATCCCTCAGGAAAAGGGCACACTTAGGCCACCAAGGGCCCGTTGTGATGCCGTATAAGAGACTCCATATGTCCCTCCTCTTACCCTAGTAGTGGAACCACTTCGTTGCTCTGATGAAGCGCACAAAGTCATAGACACTGGCTGAATCCAGTTCGGCCAGACATTCAAAAGAATAATGGAGGAACGAGCATCGGCGAGCTCTAGCCAGAGCAGGACAGTGGCATAAGTAGTGCTCCACGCTTTCGATTTCCTCCTCATCGCGGCAGCTACGACAGTAGTCGTTTGACTGCAAACCCATTCTAGTGGCGTGGATTCCCATCAGGCAGTGCCCGGTGAGAACTCCAATAACATGCCGCAACAGTGGTCGCTCCAAGTGGAGAAGAGGGTGAGATCTACGCTTGTCGAGCTTAGGCCAGATATGTCTTGCTATCCTGCAAGTAGGCTCCGCAGACCATCTTATATTAGCCTGTCCGACGAAGTTATTCTCAAGCCAGAGCTTGCAAGAAGATAGCGGAATGCCCGCATTACGGGCTGTACTGATTGCAGGCAACAAGGTTCCTTTCCTTGCTAGTTCATCTGCAGTGCAGTTTCCTGGTATGTCTTTGTGGCCTGGCACCCACACAACATTAGTGACGTAACACCTTGCCAGTTCATTAAGAGTACGTCTACATTCCAAGACAACCTTCGACGTAGATTTGTCACTTTTAAGTGCTTTAATAGCCGCTTGGCTGTCAGATAAGATTGTTACCGCCTTCAGATTAATTGGAGAATCGATCAGCCAACTTGCAGCTTCATTTATTCCTGTTAGTTCAGCCTGAAAAACGCTGCATAGATCTGGCAGACGGAAACTGAGGCTAAGTGAGAGTTCTTGCGAGTATACCCCACTTCCTACCTTCAGATCCAACTTGGAGCCATCAGTGTAGATGGCTGTTGAGTCAGAATACGATATCAGGACCGAATCCTCCTCCCATTCTTCCCTTAAGGGGATCCTTGTCCGGAAATAATTCTTTAGTCCCGTAGACGGGACTGTGTAGTCCAGGCGCCTAAAGTCATCTGGAAGATTTTCCAAGATTCTAGAGTGCCCAAACCTCGTGTCACTCCATTTGATTAGCGCATTTAATCTAATAGCATTACAGCTTGCCTGTAGTTTACCATATAGGTCCACAGGTAGCAAGTGAAGCAAGGTCTCTAGGGCTTTAGTCGGCGTCGATGGTAACGCTCCCGTGATCATCATGCACGCCACCCTTTGGACCGCTGTTAATTTGTTTCTTATTGTAGATTTATCTACGGACGGCCACCAAACCGTTATGCCGTAGAATAGAATGGGACGCACAACCGCTGTGTACATCCAGTTCACAATATGAGGCTTCAATCCCCATTTTTTCCCAATCGCCGATTTACAGGCATACATAGCAGTTATAGCTTTCTTGCAGCGCTCTTCTATATTGCGCCGCCAAGTTAACTTTCTGTCAAGAATAACGCCCAGATATCTAACCTCCTCCGAGAAAGTCAGTACGATACCGTTCAAGGAAGGAGGTTGTAGCCGGACAGCTTTCTTTTTCTTTGAAAACAGAACCATGGCCGTTGTTGCCGGATTATCACTAAGTCCTACTTCTTTGGACCAGGTATCCACGACGCGTAAGGCGCCTTGAACTAAGTCACATAGAACTTGGGGGTGCTTACCAATTGCCGTCAGGGCAAGATCATCCGCGTAAGCAATGACCTGGCAACCTGTGCCTTGCAACCGTGACAGCAGGGTATCCACAGTTAGATTCCAAAGAAGTGGGGAGAGAACACCGCCCTGTGGGGTTCCGCGACTCGCATATCTTGTTATAGATACCTCCCCCATCTCCGAGTAAATAGTTCTACTGCCTAAGAGGCGACGAACAAACTCAACCATAGGGTGATCCAGCCCAAGGCGAGCTAGGGCTTGAAGGACCGCTCCCGGGAGAACATTATTGAAGGCACCCTCGATGTCCAGGAACACACCTAGTGCAAATTCCTTAAAAGCGAGAGTCTTTTCAATGGTGCTGACAATACTATGCAAAGCTGTATCCACAGATCTACCTTTCCAGTAGGCGTGTTGACAGCTAGAGAGATTATTTACATCAATTTCCTGTCGGATCTGCAAGTCTACAAGTCTTTCCAGAACCTTGAGAAAGAAAGAAGTAAGGCTTATCGGTCGAAATTCACTTGGTTTAACCCAGCACGTTGCTTTGGTTACCATTCACAATGATAAGTGGTAAGTCTTTGATTGAGCGTTTGTTGTACTCAATGTCAACATCTAAGACACCTCTGATAGGTACACCATTATGTTGAAAATCCCTCAACTCAAGACCGCACTCGTATAGTAATGGCTTAACCCCCAGCCATAATTGGTCGAATGTTTTAGAAGATACTATAGTATAATCCGAACCTGAATCCACTTCGAACTTACATGGTTTTTGGTTGATGTATATGGTGGTAGATTTCTTACGACTCCTTGAGCTTAAAATCTGATTAATCGACTGTGGTTTCGACTTACCGCCTTGGTGTCGATTTTTGTCCGTAGCTTTCGTATGCTCCTTCGTCGCACCTGCATTGACTGACCGGCAGACCCGTTGCAAATGGCCCTTGACACCACATGCAGAACAGATTGTTTCCCTATGAGAGCACTGAGATCGAGCATGTGCACCACCACAACCATTACAAGGCTTTGCGCTAGCTGTATTGTTTGAGCTTTTAAATTTTTCATTGAATTTCGGCTGATTACGTTTTCCAACTTGATTAACTTGTTCGGGTTGTCGTATTACTTGCACGTTCTTTGATGCGGCTTCCGCTGTTGTAGCCCGTTCTATGACCTTCTGCAGTTGGAGGTCAGACTCCGCGAGGAGGTTTCGTTGAAGGGATTCGTCGCGCAAACCGCACACCAAACGATCACGAAGCATGCGATCTAAAGCACCGCCAAAATTGCAATCGACCGCAAGCTTTCTAAGGGCGGCTATATATTCCGCAAAGGTCTCATTCGGCATTTGATCGCGCTTGTGGAATTTGTAAAATGATGCAATTTCCGATGGACGAGGGGAAAAATAATTCATTAATACTGCTTGAATTTCCGAAACTTGAAGGTCACTCACCTTCTTAGGGGATGCCAATGACGACAGCAGATCATAAAGCGGCGCACCGGCTAGTGTTAAAAAAATCGCCCTTTGACGCTCAGCTGTCCGTATGTATGTCATTGGCCTGAAGAAACAACTCGAACCTAGCGTAGTATGTGGACCAATTCTCCGGATGACTTATGTCAAAAGGCTCTAATGTTCCTACTGAAGTCATTGCAGAGTTCGATGGCTCAATAGGAATTCTTCTTGAACTGGATGCTGAGTCTTCCTTTGTCAAATCTCGTTCCAAAGCAGCTTCTTTTTCCAGCTTAATTGGCATTGACACACGATGCAACGAAGAATTGAATGATTGTGCAAATTCCCAGTACACGTACTTGACTTTGGATGTCAAAAAGGTTACCCGAACCTCAGTAAGTCGCATAGCGGTCAAAAGGGTCACCTTCACTGGCTGACTTGTAGCCGCTCTCGATATCTGCACGTAGTTTTTGCGATAGTTTTACTTTGTCGCTTGCCAAGTCACGCGTTGTTGAAACAAACTTTAATGTGATGGGGATGATCCCATCCTCGTCGCCATTAATAAATCCGTCAGATTTACTTTATTTCAATTAATAGCAAACTACACAATGTATTGATTTCAGCTTGATGCTGTCAAAAGACAAGAACGAAGTGCCAGTCCTCTCACCAGGAAAACTGTCAGCAACCCCCGTATGTCATGTTGTAGGTGTACGAATAACGTGGGAAGACAGACTAGCAGAAATCGTACGACAATACCAAACAGGGTGCTTAATATTTGACAGTATCATATGTATATTCGGTTTTTTTCTTACCGTTCCATGGTTGCTTTAAATGGACATTTTCAAGTACGCAGTTTGATTTGCTTGATCACGTGATTTGCGCTTCAGTTTTTTACTTCAAAATTTCTATCAACGAGTAAAAAAAAGCTGCAAGTATTAATAAAAGAACGAAATGAAATATGGCAATTTTTAAGCGAATAAATGAAGCTTTTACCTCTTTTCCCTACATGTACCAACACTGATTTGTCATTATTTATTAGGACTATTACAAATTTCAGTGTTATTAAAAGAAATAGCGATCGCAATACCCATAAAAAATCACTGTGATTTAAAAATCGCAATCACTCTTTTCACTGATACTGAAAAATATCTATTTCGCCCATCACTAATTGACGCAGCTTGGAACTGAGCCTATGTACTACACAAAAATAAGCTGCATGCCCAAATCAGTGATCAAACAAAAGTCATATACATATTTATCGTCACTTGGCGTGGAATACCTAGCATACGCCAAATGCTACATACATATATCACGTACAATGTTGCCACAGATAAATTTTTTGCCTACCAAAACTTCTAACCAAAATACACCAAAACCTACCAAAAATTTTTTTGAGTTTTTAATATCTTTGTTCAATGTCAAGTTTGTTAAAAATGTAGATAACTAAACATTTAGTAAAACTAAGACACAGCTAGTACATGAAAAACAAATTAACAGCGTATAACTATTCATTTTACTGTACTGTACTTATGTGACCTAAGAAGATCTATTGTAATCACTCCAACCTTAGGCTATTCAAAAACCTAAGCACTTTGGACGGTGCCATATTCCAAATTTTATATGAAGAACAAAATCATTCTCCAAAGTGTATCAGTCTACGATTCATGTTTCGTGGGCAGGTACATAGAATATACTTTGAGGTTTCCTCCACCAGCCCAAAAAATCTACAGTCCGTCTCTACAGAAAGCCGCATTTGATTTAAATGCTACCTTAACTTGCAGTATGCTGTCAAGTAGCCAGAAAGAGTTCCAAGTACAAGGAGTCTTTTCCAGTTCCTCCTGGGAGGAGTTATGAATCTCTTTAGTAGTCTTATTATCTTTTCCTTCCACCAGTGGGCAGCAATCTGAGATTCCTCTTAGCTCCTAATGGTGATTTCGTTTCTACCAAAAAAGGTTGCCCTTGCACGGTGGAAAATGTGTTTGGTGTTAGACTAAACCCTGTAAAAGGTAATGCTTTTGCCTTCTTGTCCTTGTCCAGATCACGTGTTTCATAATATTATCGTTTTAAGCAACCATCTAATTTTGAGGGCAACCATCTCCCCTGACAAAGCATCTAAGGGCAGAAGATGTGCCTTTTTGGCCTTACAAGAGTGTGACATTTTAAGAAACGAACACAAACTTTTTTCACGGTTTTGCCCTTATTTTAGAATCGAACACGAAAAGGGAAAGGGGCAAACAAAATTCGGAATTTTTTTTGTAGAAACGAAACCACCATAAGTAGATAGATAGATGTACAGCAGAATGGCTCGGGACCATGCAAGCGCATTTAGGTTCAGTCAGACCTTTCGTTGGCTTCAAACCCTTCATGTTCCGGAACCCACCTCAGTGTTACGCTATTGTGGGCTCCAAGGTGGTTCAAGAGTCCACAAGCCTCGATGCAGTTTTAAAAGAGTCTAAGGCGTTTGTCCTTCTACGAAACATTCGCATACACAGACTTCGATTGCAAAGACCTGCCCCTGAAATATGGCTGGGTATGAGCCCATTGACAGACTTTTCTGGAATCTTGGTCTAAGTACGCCATAAAGTATATATGGATGTTCATGTTATATATTGGCAATAATAAGGATACACATACTTATACGGTGTTCGCATGTGGCGATTTTCCAGGCAATTTTAGGGGCGATTAGTAGAAGGGCCGTTCACACCAGGCGATTTTTGCTGTCGACTAAAAGTTGCCTGTAAAATCGCCTCATGCGAACACCGCATTACGAATCAGGTATATGTACATGTTTGCCGTCACCGTTATACGAATACACCGGTAAAATATTCGTGTAAACAAGGTTGCTAAAATGTTAGGAGATACATATTTTCTATTTTTCGCAAATAACTATTACTCATTGTCACGAAACCTACCAAAATCCCATCTAGCCTACCAACCTACCAAATGGAAAAAAAACGTATCAGTTTTCGTAGGAAAATCCCATGTGTGGCAACCTGATCACGTATAAGATATCAAAAAATTTCCGAAAAGAGCAGAGAAACTTATTTTCTTTCTTCAAAATCTTTGAATGGTTTTCTAGCTCAATTACTAAATATGAGCTCTTACTAGAATTATTTAGCACTAAATCTGTGAGGTATGTAAGCAAGCATTGAGACTGGGTAATCGAAATGAATCTTTTCTGGGCCACCACCAGCGTTGCCGCGAGGTTGAAAAAAATTTATCAGTTGCCAAGCAGAGAAAGTATCAAAAGCAAACAAAACTGTTATTTGTTAAACTTTTACTTGAAAAACAAATAATAAATAAAATTTTATAATTAAAGCCATAGTTATAAAAAAAAATTATATTACTTGCTTAAACAAAAAAAGAATCTGTTTGCTTATTAGCATAACGCAAAGCAAACTTATAACAAGGAAATATGTGCAATAAATATAAATGTGCGTTGTATATCATGATAGCTTCAGCTTTAAAATGCAAAAAAGAATATTAAAAATTTTTTTAATTTTTTCTACGCTCATATCCATATTTTACAGCACGATCTGGACACCAAAATCAAAACTAGACTAAGAATTATGTAGTTATCACCATACCCAGCACAAATTATTGCACAATAACACAAGCATGAGCAAAATATCAAACGGATTTTGATTTTAGCACAATAACTGTGCAATTAAGTACAAACAAACCCATACACCACACAAACGACCGACGCATGTCCGATATTGCGCAATGTTTTGGTGTGGTTTAGGGGCTCTATAACAGCGGCATGTGCAAAGAAATTCCGGGTTGTATTTCCCTTATAAGAGTTACAAAATCAAACTTATAAATAACTATATATAAATTTTAAGACTTTAAATAACAAGAAAAAACTTGGTTGCCAAAATATCAAAATGGGGCATTTGTGAACAAAAAAGTATCAAAGTATCAAAACTTACAATTAAGAAAAAAAGTATCAAAAATTATACAATTGTATCAAAACGGCAACGCTGGGGCCACCATATATGTACGTGGTATTTTGCAGAGGTACTGCGCGACAAGCGACGATATGTTTCAGTAACGTTTAGCCCGTGTATCATTACATACAATTTTTCAGTTTTGAATTGCTTTGTCTAATTTTTAGTTTGTGTACAAACACAAAAATTCTAAGTGAGCGCGCACCTATTAACTTCAATACTAGACAAAATCAATTAAATATCGAAAAAAAAACATTTCAGCGGAGACTAGGTTTGCCAAACGTCCTCCTTTCGGGAGGACAGTCCCGCTTTGCCAAGAAATTTCCTCCGTCTTCACCAAAGAGTAAAAAGTCCTCCTCAAAAGCCAAATACTCGTTTTTTATCCTCGGTTTTCCATACAAAATTAAGTAAGTTTTCGAGGTTTGCGTCGTTACGAGGCATTTACGCGGTTAGATGAATACCCCTTATATTTCACATTTTTAATTGTTTGGATATGAAGATCGTTAATTACTTTCAAAAATAAAGGATAACGAAGAGAAAATTGAGAACCATTTCACCTTACTGATGATTTTCTTTTGAATAAATGAATTTATTAAAATGCATAAAAGGCCTTTTCCCTAAATTTTTTACAAATATTGTGTCCTCCTGAGCAAATCCGGATACAAAGTCCTCCTTAAAAATTATTTTGTCCTCCTTTAGCTGTTTCAAAAGTTGGCAAGCCTAGCAGAGACCCTAAGGTCGAGGCCACGCAATGACCGGCATTTCTGTATGGCTCCGCTCAGAAATGCCGCTCAGACGCGCCGTGACCGCGCCCGGCACCCTCGTAAATTGTTGTCTTTCTTCATTATTCTTGCTTTTGATGATATAAACATCGTACATTTGCTTCGAGAGTGTCATAATCCAAAAAAAAAATAAATAAATTGAGATAAGTATGCAGATTAGTGATACTATTTGCAAATAAGCGCAAGACGCCGCCATTCTTAGGTTTATTTTCTTTTTCGATGGTCATATTATTGCCTTTTTATAATCAGGCAATAATAAATAAAAAATTTTCACCGTCGAATAAACAGTGAGTTAGGTATTTGCAAATTATTTTTATTTGCAAATAGCTTACGTATAAACGTGGTATATATCATAGTGAAGAATAATAGTACTAATTTTTAATTTAAATGTTACTCTTTTCACCACTGTGCAGTACGATTACTCCCCTGCAAAAATCGTTGGACCATGTATGTAGTCTATTTGTGATAGGGTGGCCAGATGCGCTGATTTAATCAGTACATGTGCTGATTTGTTTCTATTGTACTGATTTTAAAGAGCCCGAAATCAGTACGCAAAATCTACTGATTTTTTGAGTTTGTACTGATTTTGTACTGATATATGTAGCTGTGAATGTTGTATTTTATAAGCACACCAATTAAATATGTTTTAAATTTGTAGCTTAAAATATGCAAACAGATTCTGACTCGAGCTCGTCTTCTACTGAAACTCAGTGGGCTACAATTTTTTTTTTTAATTTTCTCAATTTTTATAAATTTTCTAGAAAGTTTGAGACTTCAACTCACTTGTATTTTGTTATAGAATTAACTATATTTTTATAAAAAAATTAAACTAAGTACGGAAAGAAAAAAATTTCAAAACCTGTCAATACATTTTACTACTATTTTCGTGAGCACAGCTGTACATACATACGTAATACCTTTGATTTTTTTTAAAGTAATTAATTTTTATATTGATAATACTATATGTATTTAAAAGTCTATTCGTTATTTTTTGTTAAATTAATGGGCTGCTATTTGGTTGTTATATTGTTAATAATAAAAAATACGCTTAAAAATTAGCTGATTTTTATGGCTTTGTACTGATTTTTGATCCCAACTGTACTGATTATGTCACTATAATATCTGGCCACCCTAATTTGTGATATATTGGAGTACTTACAAAGTGCTCCTCTGTCATGCTGTAGCGAACCAACTCGTGTCTCTGCACCAGCTTATTGTTAGCCGATCACTGCTCGTGTTTTAACGAAATGTGATTGAAGTTGAGTACAGCGTTGCCAAACATGGACTTTTCCTACCAAAACTGGTAGTTTTTCTCCATTTGGTAGGTTGGTAGGTTTGATTGGATTTTGGTAGGTTTCGGGACAATGAGTTATAGTTATTTGCGAAAAATAGAAAATATTTACGTATCTCCAAACATTTTAGCAACCTTTTTTACACAAATATTTCACCGGTGCGTTCGTATAATGGCGGCCACAAATATGTAAATATACCTGATTCCTAAGTACAAACCTATACCTTATTATTGCCAATATGCAATACGGACATCCATATATCGTCACCTAAGGGTGAATAGGTGCCAAATCCATTTTTTTTAATTTTTCAGGAGAGACAAAAAATCGATGTAGTTTCGTATTACCTGTCATTCTGCATCAAAAACGAAACTTTGAAAAAAAACTGGATTTGGCACCTTTTCACCTTTAGGTAGCGATATAATTTATGGCGTACTTGGACCAAGATTCCAGAAAAGTCTGCCAATGGACTCGTACTCAACCATATTTCAGGCGGAGGTCTTCCCAATCGAAGTCTGTGTTCGCGAATGTCATCGTAGAAGGCAAATGAGGCCAGAATAAATATTATGTCGGACATTCAGGAAGCGTTAAAGGCCTAAGAGTCTTTTAAAACGGCATCAAGGCTTGAAAACTCTTGAACCACTTGCGAGCCCACAATAGCGTCACGCTCAGTGATCGGACTTCTACCACATTGTGGTAGATCTGCCAGTGTTTTTGGCATCTACCACTCAAGGTCTGAAATCTACCACATATTCGCGTTTTTGACTAGCTTTATTTTTGCTTGACATAAGTAAACAAATCCGAATGGGAGGATAAAATAAATTGTAAAATAGTAAATTTTCTCAGTAATAAATTTTTCGACAGAAAACGCGGTTTTATTGTGTTAAATTGCAAAATATATGATTTATAAAAAGAATTAATAGCGAAAATGTTAAAAAACGGCGATTTTTGGGAAAGTATTAGCAAATCTAAGTGCATGAAAGGTTTCTGAGGCGTTGTTTCCTTTTACTTGGAAATTGTAAAACTCGGCAAATCTCAATTAGCTGTTTCTGGAACGTGCCACATTTGTTCGCTACTTCGTGATGTGATATATATATATATATTAATATATATAAATATATTAATATGGAAGGAACTGCTTTACACTGTCAAGGAAAATAATTTCCAAAACTCAACGCAATTTTTAGCAACTTCAATCTTGCACTTTATTATACTAAAATAAAATTTTTTTAGAGTAATTAAAAAGTTTGCCATTTGGGTGAAACCTTGCAGAATTTTTTGAATTTTTGTACAAAGTTTGATCCAAACCCGAAGATCTACCACATTTTTTTGAGATCTACCACATTTTTTCCAGATTCTACCACACAGAATTTTTTGAAGTCCGATCACTGGTCACGCTGTGGAGGGTTCATGGACATGAAGGGTTTCAAGGCAACGAAAGGGCTGACTGTCTCGCAAAGCGTGAAGCCCAAATGCGTTTGCATGGTCCCTAGCTTTTCAGCGGTACATCTAAAGGATACACTGCAGACCTACTTAGGAGCTAACTGGGAATAATCTCAAATTGCTGCCCACTGGCGGAAGTCAATGGGAATAAGACAATCAAAGATATGCATAACTCTTTCCAGCAGGAACTCCGAAAGACACCTTGAACTTAGAACTCTTACTGGGAACCTGACAGCACACTGCAAGTTAACGTACGGTTTTAATTAAATGGGTCTGTTTGTGGTGAAAGAAAGCCCAGAGTATATTCTATGTGCCTGTCGACGAAGCATGAATCGTAGATTGATACACCTTGGAGAACTATTGCCTTCTTCATCTAAAATTTGGAGCATGACCTCATCCAAAGTGCTGAGCTTTTTAAATAGCCTAAGGTTGGAGTGATTACAATTTGGATTTACCACAATATAAAGCGTTTTAGGTCGCAGCGCGGGTATCTTCGACGTAATAATAATAATATCGTAACTAGACACGAATAAAGAGCTCGGAAAAACTCTTTGGGATGTTCTGGGGAATACTGTTGCACTCGAAAATATAGTTGACCGCGGACATAAGCTTATGGGTCTTTCTTCGCTGTCAAAGAGGTTAACGCGGCTTTATTTGTCGTCACTTATGTTAAGAGTCTTTCTTCGCCGACATTTTTTTACGCCCCTTTTTTCGCCATCAACTTTTGAGCTCGCGTCTATATTTATATTAGGGATGTCGCGAATGTGGAATTTTAGACATCCGCGGATGCGAATGCGGATGCGGATGTTTAAAAGCTAACATCCGCGGATGTGAATGCGAATGCGGATGTCATGTATTTTTAAGAAATAATTTGGATGGGTAAATAAGGTGATTTAGGTAAATAAAAAATGGAAGGGTTAATAATTTTTAATAATCTGCCTTATCCTGAGTTTTGCTCGAAAAAAAAATTCACCCGAAAATGTGTATTCTGCAAATGAAAACCAAAAGTGAAAAGTGAACCGGTTCCGGGAAAACTAAACTCATGATAAGACTGAATGTTTTTTTAGTACTTGAATTTAAAAATTGGAACATTGTACTTAATAAAAACTTTTCGAAGGGTCGTAACACAAACCTGCGCCTCTATATAACTACTCGCTCGAGGCGACAAACTTGAAAAACTTGAAAATTGGCAAAATTTTAAATTCTTTTCGATTGATACTGCACCAGTTGAGAGGACTTTCAGTCATATTTATTTATTTTTATTGCGGTGCAATAATTCCTTTTTGAGAATTTCATCGGGGCTATAAATGTCGGATGTATCCTCCTGACTTTCATCTTCACAATCTAGCATCATGGCACAATCGTTTTTTAAACACCGTTTTTTCGAAAGAGTTTTTCATTCTCATTCTTTTGGTTGTTTCGGAATTTGTCACGTCATCAGCGTTTTTCGATTTTTTTGTAACTCATTTTTAATGCTTTCTTCCGTGACTGGTTAGATATACGTCTGTGCACTTGCACAATATTCTAGGGACCGAAAATAACAGTTATTTTTTCCGAGTTAAATGTGGCGTATTATTTTTTATTCCGAAATAACCGTCCTATCCGGATAATAAAGAAACCGCTTAACGAAATTAAACGAATTTGGTATCATATAAAAGAGGACTGAAAAAGCTTTTAAACAGAAATAACGAATGAAGGTTACCACCTCTATTTATATTTTTTTATAACTTAATACTAAAGAAATTCATGTGAATACATACCTGAGCCAATGTTTGTTCTATGGTAATCAATTAACATTTTTTATTGAAATATTTTTCAATGTGTGGCTTTCCTCTTTTAGACATTTCAGTTTTAAAGCTATTTAAGTCCTCTTTCATTGGATACCAAACTTGTTTAATTTGGATAAGCGGTTTGTTTATTATCCGGAAAGTACTTTTATATCTGAATAAAAAATATTTGGTCAAGTTTAACTCGTAAAAAAATAAATGTAATTTTCGGTCCCTTCAATATTCGCATTCGCAAAAGATCCGCATTGATTTTAGCGAATGCGAATGTCAAAATTAATTCGGAAGGTCCGCGGTTGCGAATGCGAATATTCGCAACAACCCTGATTCGTATCTACTGACGATATTTATGTATGTGTAAAGAGACATATGTACATATCGATGGCTGAGTGGAAGATCGACCTATCTCGGCAGCCAGTTCGAAAACGCTCTATCTCAAAAAACTTTTCAAGAACGCCCTATTTCAGAATTTAATTGAAAAACACCTTATCTCAAAATTCGGTTCAAAAACGCCCTATCTCACTTCAAAATGTATTGAAAATATGCTGATATAGGGCGTTTTTGAAACGAATTCTGAAATAGGGCGTTCTTGAAAAGTTTTTTGAGATAGAGCGTTTTCGAACTGGCTGCCGAGATAGGTCGATCTTCCACTCAGCCATCGATATGTACATATGTCTCTTTACACATACAGCAGCATGAAGCAGTGATGGGCACACCTAAATACTTTTGTACTTAAAGTACCACTTTGGGTACTAATACACAAATACTTAGTATTTTGAGATGACTAAATATTCAAGTAAAAAGAACTTAGGTAGCTTAGGAGCTGCTAAATACCCAAGTACTATTTACTTAGGTATTTAGGATCTGCTAAATACCCAAGTAAACGTTACTTAGGTGGTGCTAAATACTCAAATAAAAAGTATTTAGGTATTTAGGAGCTATTAGATATTAAAGTAAGAAAAACTTGAGTATTTAGGAGCTGTTAGATACCAAAGTACAAAAAACGAAAGTATTTAGGAGGCGCTAAATACTCTGGTCCAAAGTACTTAGGTATCTTGGGGATGCAAAATACTTTCACTAAAGTACCACAGTATTTAGGCACTCGGCACATTACGCGCCTAATCAATGTAAAGTAATCGTTTCATCATACCGAAACGAATGCATGACGACTAGACTTCTGCACACTTGCACGCCCTGCATAAGTCTCCAGCTTATAAACACTTTCTACACATAACAAATTTTTTAGCCGTTCTTTCGCAACACGCACTTCCGCAAATTATTCCGCTCCGAAATATTGCATAAACGCTTGTGGTTTAATGCAATTTGCACGAATTTTAGCACGAAATCGTTCATTTCCAATTATTTTCTATTGAATTGACAAATAAATTTTATTTCCAACACAAAAAAGTAAACAAATGACGATTTCAAAACGGCAGGCGCCTTACAATGTTGGGCGCTTCGATTCATGAAGCTTTTATGATTAGGCGCAAACATGATTTTGAATCGTAATCTACAGAGCTTCATTGGAATACATAGGTTCGGCATAAAAGCTTTATACTTTAGTATTCCGAAACGATTACACTACTGTGATTAGGAGCTTAATGTGCGGAGTGCCTTAGTCGATGGCTAAATACTTTCAAACTAAATACTGTATAATTTAGGAGCAATTTAGAGAATTAACACCTCACCTTACACTCACCTCAACTTACTTTACCGCAACTCACTTCACCTCTCCTCAAATCAACTCACCACATGCAAACTCATCACACCTCACCTAAACTCACCACACCTCCTACTGGTACACCAAAATCCGCCAAATCTTAACTCACCACAGTTGAACTCATCACACCCGTTCTCACCACACCTCACCTAAACTCACCACACCTCAATTTGGGAACTGTTTCTGGATTTGAGAGATTCGTCAGACTAAATCAGGATTTTTCAAGACTATTTCGGGGTTTTAGGGGACTATTTTGGGATTTTCAAAGCTATTTCGTAATTCTTTAGGGATTCCCGTAAACTTTGTTTGGGATTTTCGGGATTCTCGGAACTAATATCGGGCTTTCGAAACGACTTTCAAAATATTTAGGGATTTTTGGAACTAGTTTCGGGATTTTCGAGATTCTCGGAGTTAATAGCGGCCTTTTGGGAATATTTCGGAATTCTCGGGTTTTTTGGGACTCCTGGACTATTTTTGGATTTTTAGGACTGATTTCTAGTTTTTGGGACTTTCGGGACTATTTCCAGATTTTTGAGACTTATTTCAAATTTATGGGGTTTTCGGGATTCTCGGGAATAATTCCGGGACTGTTGGGAGTTTCGGGACTATTTAGGGATTTTCGGGGCTCTCGGGATTATTGGGAGTAATTTAGGTATTTTTGGGACTTTCGAGACTATTTTCAAATTTTTGGGACTTATTTAGGATATTTGGAACTTTCGGGTCTATTTCGAGGTTATCGGGAGTAATTTCGGGACTTTCGGGACATTTTCCTGATTTTTGGGACTTTTGGACTACTTCGGGATTCTCAGGAATAAATTCGGATTTTCGGGAACATCTCGGGAGTTTTGGGACTTTCGGGATCATTTCGGGATTTTTGGGACTAATTTTGGGATTTTTGGGGCTTTCGGGAGTATATCGATTTTTTTGGGTCTTTTTTGGATTTTCGAGACTTTCGGAACCATTTCAGGGTTTTCAGGGTATTTCGGCATTTTTGCAACTAATTTCGGATTTTTGGGACTTTCGGGACTATTTCTCCATTCTTGGAATTAGTTTAGGAATTTTGGGACTTTGAGAACTAATTCGGGATTTTTGGGACCTATTGTCGGATTTTTGGGACTTTCGGGACCATTTCGGGATTCTCGGAAACACTTTCGGGATTGTGGGACTTTCGGGGCTATTTAGGGATTTTTGGGACTCTCGGAACTATTTCGGGATTAAAGGGAGTAACTTGGGTATTTTTGGGACTTCGAGACTATTTCTAGAATTTTGGAACTTTTGGGTGTATTTCGGAATTTTTGGGTCTTTCGGGCCCATTTCTGGGTTCTCGGAACTGATTTCGGGACTTTTGGGATTTTCAGGAGTATTTCGGGATTTGTGGGACTAATTTCGGATTTTTGGGACTTTTGGGTGTATTTCGGAATTTTTGGGACTTTCGCGCCCATTTCGGGGTTATCGGAACTGATTTCGGGACTTTTGGGATTTTCAGGAGTATTTCGGGAATTTTGGGACTAATTTCGGATTTTTGGGACTTTCGGGACTATCGGGAGTAATTTAGATATTTTTGGGACTTTCGGGACTATTTAGAGAATTCCGGGACTTATTTCAGATTCTTGGAACTTGGTATATTTGGGACTAATTTAGGATTTTTGGAACTTTCCGGTCTATTTCGAGATTATCGGGAGTAATTCGGGATTTTCGGGACTTTCGAGACTATTTCCAGATTTTTGGGACTTATTTTGGTTTTTTGGAACATTCGGATCTATTAGAAATTTTTGGGCTAGTTTAGGAACTTTGGGACTTTCGGAACTATTTCAGGTATTTTGGTATTTTAGGCACTATTTCGTAACTCGCGGAACTGATTTTGCGATTTTTGGGACCAATTTCGGGCTTTTGGGGCTTCTTTTGGAATTTTGAGACTTTCGGGACCATTTCGGGATTTCAGGAGTATTTCGGGATTTTTGGACTTATTTCGGGTTTTTGGGACTTTTGGGACTATTCCTCCATTTTTGGGAATAATTTAGGAATTTTGGGACTTATTTCGGATTTTTGGAACTTTCGGGACTATTTCGGGATTCTCGGAACTAATTTCGGGGCGATTTAAGCATTTTTGGGACTCTCGGGACTATTTCGGGATTATCGGGAGTAATTTAGGTATTTTTGGTACTTTCGAGACTATTTCCAAATTTTTGGGAATTATTTTGGAGTTTTGGAACTTTCGGGTCTATTTCGGGTTTGTCGGGAGTAATTTCCCGAAAGTCCCAAAAATTCCGAAATTACTCCCGACAACCCCAAAATAAACCCGAGAGTCCCAAAAATCCTTAAATGGCCCCGAAAGTCCCCACAGTTCCGAAATTAGTCCCGAGAATCCCGAAAGTTCCAAAAATACGAAATATATAAGTCCCAAAATTCCTAAATTATTTAATTAATTAATTAATTAATCCCAACGGCTTTTTACCCTCCATTCCCGCCCAACCGACACGAGGGGCGCAGTCCGCATGACGTACGGAACCTTTTTTTTTTTTTTTTTTTTTTTTTTAGTTTTTTCGTGCCGAGTAGTGGAACCAGGAGTTTGTTAAGTGTCGAGATCTAAAACTATTCAGCTACAGAATCAAATTCATCAGCTGATTGGATATGCTAAAGATAGTATTTCAATTATTGAGAGTGGAAATAATAGTTTTCTTTATAGTAAAAATCGAGTCCGATACGTCAAACGTGCTGGAATGACAGTTAAAATCTTGACATAAACCACGGAATGATTCGTTTAGTTCAAAATTAGTTTTGCATGGCTTTAAAAATAGAGGTCGAAAGTGTCTTGACATTCGAGAAGGAACATTAAAATTTACCTCAGCCAGGAGGGCCGGGCTATTAATCAAGCCTGTCATTAATTTTACGATAAATATTATACCCAGCATTTCTCTACGACTTGCGAGTGTAGGCAAATTTATGAGCTTTAGACGACTTGTGTAAGGGGGGAGATTGTAATCTGAATCCCAGTTAAAATTACGCAATGCAAAAAGCAAGAATTGTTTTTGAATTGATTCAATCCTTTCTGAATGAACTTGGTAGCGGGGATTCCAAACAATAGATCCGTATTCTAGTATAGGTCTAACTAAACTGGTAAAAAGAGCTTTTGTAACATAAGGATCTTTGAACTCTTTTGACCATCGCCTTACAAATGCAAAAACGCCTTTGGCTTTATTGACTGTAACATTAATATGATGGTTGAAATTCAGTTTGGAATCCATTGTGATACCAAGATCGACAAAATTGGATACCTGCTCCAGATTATAATTTGATATTGAATAAACAGCTGGTTGAACAGCCCTCCGAGAGAAACACATAACTTTACATTTTTGAAGGTTTAGTGGCATATAGTTTGTATTACACCAACTAACCACGTTGTTCAGATCCGCTTGTAACAAAGACCTTTCTTCGACAGAGGACAATGTTTTAAAAAGTTTCACATCATCGGCATACATTAAAATTTTTGAATGTTTTATTATAGAAGAAATATCATTAATGAATATCAGGAACAGAATCGGACCAAGGTGGCTTCCCTGAGGAACTCCTGAAGAAACTTTAATGATGTTGGAAGAACAATTATTAACAATAACTCTTTGTGTTCTATCAGAGAGGTAAGATGAGATCCATTGAAGAAGACTGGGCTGAAAGCCGATTAGGTCGAGTTTACGGATGAGTAACGAGTGACATACTTTGTCAAAAGCTTTACTGAAATCGGTGTAAATTACGTCGGTATGAGCATTTTCTCTAAAACCGTTTGAGACATGAGTTGTAAACTCCAATAAATTAGTCATAGTAGATTTTCCTTTAGAAAACCCGTGTTGAGATTGTGTAATTGAAGAAGATATAGAATATGTCAGCTGGTTAACAATAATTGCTTCGAATAATTTGGGGATAGCGGAGAGTTTCGCTATGCCTCGATAGTTTTCTATAGACGACCTGCTGCCGTTTTTGTGAAGTGGTATTATGAAAGACTCCTTCCAGGCTGACGGAAAAACGCCATGTTTAAGTGACAAATTGAATAGAGTTGTTAAAGGCTCGCAGATGTTCTCAGCGCAGTTTTTAAGAAAACAGGTCGGAATATGATCAGGTCCAGGCCTAAATGACGCTTTTAAGGTTTTTAAAGAGTGTAAAACTTCATCGGAAGATATTACTGGAATATAAGCATAGTTGATTGGACAAAGCTCGTACGGATAGTCTCCACTTATAGGGAAGTCTACAGAATAATTGGACCTAAAGAACCGAGCAAACATGTTGGCAATGAGTTGGCTGTCGCTAGATACAGTGTTGCGATAATGCATAGCGGACGGAAAACCATGTGCCTTACGCTTTGAATTTACGAAACCATAAAATGATTTAGGATTGTTAATTAAATTCTTCTTAATTTTACATAAATATGAATTATAACATTTCTTATTTAATGCAAAGTAGCTATGCCGCAAAACTGAGTACCTTAGGTAATCACTGTGTAAGCCCGTTCTTTTATACAGTTTAAAAGAGTGCGACTTTTTATTTTTCAATTTTTTAAGCTCTTTAGTGAACCATAATTGTATTGGTTCTTCATGAACAATATTACGTATTGGCACATACTTTCGAAACAAATTGAAAACAGTATCATTAAAGTGCTCAACGCTACGCTCCACGTCATCTCTATATATTGGCCAAGATAACTTTGAAAGTTCTTTGTTAATTTTCCTGAAATTTGCTTTCGCAAAAACATATCTAGTACTTGAACTTGACTTATTATTATGTATTTCATTTATGATTTCGTAGCTTAACTCAAGAGCAGGATGGTATGCATCTTCCGGCAAAACTAGGGGATCACACCGATTAATAGAGGCCTTCGGAACATCATCAACGTAAACGAGATCCAAGACCTTTCCAAACTTATTTGGACATATATTTATTTGTTTGAGGCAAAGTTCAGCCATTTCCTCCAGAAATACATTGTAACTATCTCTATATGAAACTGGTACAACATCGGTGTCAATGATGCTCCATGAAATATGTGGCAGATTTAAATCTCCCAAAACAATCATAGAATCGGATGCCGTAAGCATTGCATTTACGGTCTCAAGTAAAGAAACTAGCTGCATATATACCGATACGGCAGAATTAGGAGGGATGTAGCAAAGAGCTAAATAAATATAAGTCTTTCCAGCCTGTACACGTATACATTTAAATTCGGTATATTCAATGATAGGAAGACTAACTTCCTCGGATGGTATCGATGAATGCACCGCAAAAAGAACACCACCGCCGATTCTGCCCACGCGGTCACTCCTGTATATTTGATATTC
The DNA here is from genome assembly GCF_013731165.1 of Rhagoletis pomonella. Lineage (NCBI taxonomy): Eukaryota > Metazoa > Arthropoda > Insecta > Diptera > Tephritidae > Rhagoletis > Rhagoletis pomonella. Next base: position 2,255 of record NW_023459705.1, on the reverse strand, counting down.
ATTTGGAAGAATTTCGGAATTAAAAATATGAGGTTTGAGCCATGTTTCGGTCAAGGAAATAATATTATAATAGCAGTCAAAACCTTTTAAATATAAGTCAGTTAATTTGGTATTCAAACCTCTAACGTTTTGATAGTAAATACTTAAATTAGACTTGCGAGTTAGTTTTTTGAATCCGAATTAAGATTAGAAATTTTAGCTACGTTATTATTACTTTTATTAGGTTTATACTCAAACTCGCGAACAAACGCCCCGGTCGGCCAAAATGAACTATTTAGTAGTGAATCAAAATCTTCGGAAGCTACATCAATTTTAAAAGATGAAATATCGCGATCGTATTTAAAATTAAATTTACGAATAAATACATCTTTAGTTCTAATTTTAGTCGATATGTATGACTTTATATCATCCGAAGAAGTATCTTTAGCAAATCTAGAGACAAAGATTGATCTTCTCGGAGGAATTACAACCAACTTTTTGGTAATGATGTCTGATGTGCGGGGCTCCGAATTATTCGGAGGAACTAAGTTAGACAGTGGAGTTTGAGATGTTGATGGCAACACTGTTAAATCAACTGTTTGACTATTTTTAGAAGTAGACCTAGTGGATATGGCTTTAGAAATCGGAGGCTCCAATGCCTGAGGGCATGGAGAAGATAAATTAATAAGTTCTAAGGACTGGGATGGAGGATTTTTTTTACTAGAATCCGTGGCTGTCTTTTTAGGTGGACTAATAACATGCCCACCTTTATTTTCTCGGCTATCCTCAGAGTGTGGAGGGTCGTCGAGACAAGTGAAAGACCTAAACATTTTTTCGTAATGCTTAAATTTCTCAACAAGCGCCGACAGATCCTTCCCGATCTCAGAAAAACCATTTCTGGACTGCCTGAAGAATTTAAATAAATCAACTTCGGTTGATCTACATTTTTGACAAGACCAACGAAGACCCTTACCCTCGTTAATAGCGTCTAAAACTCTACCGCTCAAACCAGCACATTTTATATGGGCAATCCCATCGCAGAGCCAGCATGACACATAGGAGTCGCTTTTAACGTGGCAATTGGTGTAAATACACGACATGTTTAAAATTATATTTATTTTTAGGTTTTAGAAGCAAAAAAGCAAAAACGGTTTTGAAAACGATGTATTAATCAGTGAACCAATCAGCTGGTAAATATCAGTTAGCGAACAGTTTCAGATGCACTGTATATTTGACACCTAATAAACACAACGCAAACAGCTGTGACAAAGATGAAACAGCAGAAATGACAAAAAGACAAAAAGAGCAAAATCAATGTGCACAAACAAAAACAATTGTACAACAACAATATATTATATGAAACAAAATACTCGGCACATGCAATTAAGAATATCAAGTTAAATTAATCAAATTTACGGGAAATTTTGATGTTTTACTTATCTTTAAATTGTGCACCAGAAGTTTATTAACACTTTTTTTAATTTTTTACTTTAAGAAGCGTAAACAGCTTTATCAAACACAAAATTTAAACAGATCACAGAAAAACACAGCTTCACAGCTTGACGTTTGCGTTAATTATTAACAAAAATTGAGGAATAGTCCCAATAGTCCCAAAAATCCGAAATTAGTCCAAAAATCCCGAAATACTCCTGAAAACCCCGAAATGGTCCGGAAAGTCTCAAAATTCCAAAAGAAGTTCCAAAAAAATCGATATACTCCCAAAAGTCCCAAAATTAGTTCCGAAAATCGCAATCAGTTCCGCGAATTACGAAATAGTCCCGAAAACACCAAAAATCCTGAAATAGTTCCGAAAGTCCCAAAGTTCCTAAATTAGTCCCAAAAATTGCGAAATAGTCCCGAAAGTGCCAAAAATTCCGAAATTCCTACCGACAATCCCGATATAGACCCGAAAGTTCCAAAAATCCAAAATAAGTCCCAAAAATCTGGAAACAGTCCCGATAGTCCCAAAAATCCCGAAATTACTCCCGACAACCTCGAAATAGACACGAAAGTCCCAAACATCCTAAATTAGGCCCAAAAATCTGGAAAAAGTCCCGAAACTCCCAAAAATACCTTAATTACTTTCGGTAATCCCGAAATAGTCCCGGGAGTCCCAAAAATCCGAAATTAGTCCCAAAGATCCCTAAATAGCCCCGAAAGCCCCAACAGTCCCGAAAATATTCCCGAGAAGCCCGAAAACTCCATAAATCCAAAATAATCCCCAAAAATCTGGAAATAGTCCCCAAAGGCCGATATAAGTCCCAAAAATCGAAAAA
>NW_023459704.1:41699-50762 GCF_013731165.1 Rhagoletis pomonella | reverse complement strand
AAATCGCCTCATGTCAATTGCCGATTACATGCCAGCATAGCATATTTCTGGATTACACAAAAATTAATAAATATAGCGAATATTATTGTTGCAGTTTTACTCTTCAGTGTATATCATCGGTGATTAGACATCAACACAGAAATAAATCCAAATAATCATTGCATTAACTGAGTTACAAACCGTGTTCCGTATGTCCTTAAATCGTGTCAACCAACAATTTGTTACCCCGAAGAGCCTACGCATGTTGATTGAAGAGCGGCAATTCAAGTTTTAAGTGCTTTTGGGTCAACTCGGTTTTTTCCCATGTCTGTAAAATTCAAAGTTTTAAGTCCTGTTTATCAGTGAGTTACCCATAAATTGGATGACCCTCTGTTTTTTTTTTTTTCATCTTCTCATTATATGCTGGCATTGTATTTATTTCCAACTCATTAGCAAGTAAAGATACATACTCATATGAGTATTGGCCACGTCAGTTGTTCCGCTGTGGGCCACGTGTTGCGCTCGCTTCGAATATTTATAATTTAAAAAATGCAACACAAAATTATCAACCACCGCTTTTGGTACACAAAGTACATTGATGTTTTTTAAGAATTCGAAATGACAGCGCTTTACTAGTGTCATTACTAGTGAAGTACAGTGTTTTATTTCTATAAACGATTGGGCAAAAGTAGCTTGAATGAATTGAATTCTTTAATTAATTCCGTCCTTTACAAGAGTATTTATATACATATGGGTCAATTTTTTGTTTACAATGCGCGTGTAGCATAGGGGGATTCTAAGTGAAATTCTAAGCAAATTTGCCTAAGAAACCAAGTTTCGGAGAAAATGTGTAAATTTTCACTGTTGCGTCCTCTGGTGGAAGTTTTAAGAAAAAGATAAGTGCAGAAATGGATTTCCCATACCAAAAAACCCTTGCAGCATGCTTTTATTCAAAATTTAAGCACTTCTTTACGACACTACAGCAAAATGCTAAGAAACCTATTATCGCATTTTGGCAAACTCCAAATTTGTTTTAGACCCATTATTTCTTCGGAAAATTTTCTTAGAACTACACATTGAAATCTTCTGTGCTATACACGCATAGTCCAAAAAATCTGCCATACAAATTGACCAGACCTAATGTACATACGTACCATTTTAGACCTAACAATTAAGCTGTTTTCAGTGTAAAAATCGTCAATAAAACCTTTCAAAAACAATTTGAGGAAGTTTCGAAGGCTATATTTTTGATAAAATGAAGGGATATTTAGGCGATTCCCTTGTTGTCGGGAAGCGGTAAAATTCGAAATGAGGAAAACATTTCTTATAAGTTTTGACGTTTCAGCAAAAGTTTCTTGGGATTCGGGGGTTCTTAAGAAGAAAATTCTTACTTTTACATATACATCAATATTTTGATAGCTTCTCTAAATATTTACCTACCCTAAAGCTCACTGCCCGCTTTCCTATCAAATTTAACCGTTATTTTAGCTTTTACTTTTTCGATGCTATTTTCAGATTAATTGATTAATTGTTTTAGACCATAAAGGATTTAAGACAGTCATAAAATCGCAGTTTCCATTATAAAGTAACAAAAAATTTTGACCAAAAAAATTGGTATAAAAATTTGACGATTATTCTTGATCTTGGTTATTTTCGATCCCTAAAAAAACCTCATTCCCCCAACTATATGTAAGTAGATATATTTTACGCCGTCGAAAACAATCAAAAATTTGTTAAATTTAATTTGTCTATTCGTACCACTGTCCTTGCGAGCCGACACTTTTTTAGTGGTTTCACGTTCCATCACAAGCGCTTACCACTCCATTAGAAGAGGGTTGGAAATCGAGTTTTCCTTCCTCGCAAGCTAAATGTAGCGCGTGTCATGCTGAGTTTGATTGACTGACGACGACGACGCATCGGGACGCGAGTGATCGTAACCTTTTTCCAGTACATATTACATTTCTCGTGTGATCTTCCATTTCGGCCGCTTGTTTGCTGGCATGCATTGTTGAATAGCGCTAAAGGGAATATTCATGATGCAAGGGACAGAGTTCTTCAGTCGCATCGCAAAGCACTCACGCGAAGGGTACTCGAATACTTGTACATTGCCAGGCCAAACTCTCATAATGTATGCAATTTTTGCATAGGGGGAGTTTATCTTAAAAGTTATACATATATTGTGTGACATATGGGCCTCACACTGTGTGTAAGTTGGTAATTTTGCTTTACGCTTTTCGGCTTTTTTTTTTTTTTTTTTTTTTTTTTTTGAAGATCAATTTTGAAGATCGATGAAACGATTTGAATATTGTCCGCACATTTGGGATGGGGTGATAATTTGAATGACTTGTGGGACCATCAAGAAGTGGTAGCAATAAAAGTTAAAAGTTATAATGATAGGCCAGCATAACTAAGTTGATTACTTACATACTGACATACAGACATGAGTATGCATGAATGTATGTACATATGTATGTATGTATATGGTGCGCGTGCATTCATAAATATAGTTGTGCCTGCCAGAAGGTACAAACTTACCACCACATGCAATTTCCGAATCGACTCCCAATAACGTGGAATGGGAAACTTAAATTCCTGCATGCGGTCGCTTGCCATCCACTGCTTGCAGGCAACCAAATGTCTTATGAGTCTTCTATGATTATTATAAACCATAAAACAGTTTGTTAATTTTTATTAAGGTCATATCCTTGCGATTGTGAGAAAAAAAAAATAAGACTGCTGCAAGAATTGAAAGCATTGATGGAAATAAGAACGAACGACGATAAGATGCGAAAAGAGAAGTGTGAAACTCATCATTAGTTTTGGGTTAGATGCATTTTTTTAGGCTTAGGGTTTGAAAAGCGATTATGTGCATTAATTCTCTTTTTGGGTCTTCTATATACATATATAGTATACGACCACGTAGTATTTATTGATTTTGGTAGCACAAGTGTAGTTAGTTTAGTTTTCAAAACAACACAGACTATTTACACGCCATCCATTCTACTGTTTTTGTGTTTCCCGTTTAATCTATTTTAAATCGACCCGATCTTCATATAAATCGGAGCAGATTGTTGGGTGTTAAAGAGCTCAGGTGTTGGTTTCTGAACGTATCGCTGCCAAAAGCCTTTCACCTTATCCTTGCAGAAGAAGCAGGGCGGAAGCAAAAAGTGTTCCGCCCTCTCATTCTCTGCAAGTCGGTAAGGGCAAATGGTGTTGTCATGTATGCCCATCATAGTCAGGTGTTTATGCCCCGAGAAGTTACTAGTCAGCTGTGCCAGGATTGTTTCTTCCCGGGCTCGGAATTTTCAAAGGGTCCGGATTTTCCCGAAAATTAAGTTAAAAGATAAGAATTATAATGGTTTGCTAAGTTGAGAAATTTTAATATTTAATACTCAGCTACATACAAAGCTATTATAAATTCTAGTAAATGTGAAAATGCATGTTTACATACATATGCAAATCTAGTATGGTCATTTCAGTGCTTGGCAAAACCTGGCAAAATTTCCCCACCGTCCGAAGTTATAGTAGATTATAAGCCTAAAAATATGTGCCATCATAACTATAAACAAAATACACTCAGAGTCAAAAATATGAGAATCCGACGTTTTGACGATTTTATTTATTTATATTTTCCATACCAAATTTTTCTTAGTTTTTTTTTTTTAATATAATTTATTCAACAGCAAACCTTCTTGTGGGGTTTTTTAATTTCATACAGAAAATCTCAAAAATAAACGAACGTAAAAAGGATCGAATTAAAATTGAAAAAATCTTGATGAACATTTTTTGGTATTTCTTGAATTTTTCCGAATCCTGTATTAAATTGTAAGTAATTGTAAAGTAATTAAAATTTGGCATGGAAACAAATAAAATCGTCAAACCGTCAGGGCATTCACAGTTTTGACGCTGACTGTATATAAATTGATAAACACTTTGCTTTGCTTTTGAGGTAATTTTATTTGATTTTGGGCCATTCCATTGTGCCTAGAGGGACATTTTACTCCAGAATGTGATCCATTGTGAATTTTAACTATGTCGTCGGAGCTTATACAACAGCGAAAGATATTTTTTAACATAGAACGATAACTAACGTATGAAATTGCTTTAACAAAAATACATTTAAAAGAAAAAATACTTTTTTTTCTATAAAAATAAGTATTTTAAACAAAAAAAAATAACTAACCGATTTCTAAAAAATTGATACCGTCTTCTGATATGCGTATTTGTATACTATGTATATAAAAATTTGGGAAAAAGACTTAAAAGCAAAAAATACCATTTTTTATAAAAAAAAAATTTCAAAAAAAAAAAATACAAACCGCTTTTTAAAAAACTGCTATCGTTGTTAAGGCGATTAAACCCCTCTTCTTCTGGTATGCATATTTATAAACTTCGTGTATAAAAATTTTTGAAAAAAATACTTAAAAGCAAAAAAAACATTTTTTTTATTAAAAAAAATATTTTAAACAAAAAATTACAAACCGATTTTCTAAAAATTGATATCGTTGTAAAGGATACCAGAAAACTTATACTTTCTTAAACCCAAAAATTTCTATTTACATACACAAAAAAAAATTTAATTAAAAAAATTTGTGCCCTCTATATAAACTCCTGTCCCTACGCTCTTTTATACAAAACAATTAAAGAGGATTAAACCGTACATCATACGGCCAGTTTGTACTTTTAGAGCGCATACATTAATCCAGTATCTTCATTTATGTATATCGTAACTATCAATATTTTATAAAGAGAAGTGTAAAATTTTTTTTTATCTAAAACAAATAAAGTTAGAAGAACGAAATTCGAGGACGTGGTAGTTGACATATATTTTTTTCCAAAATGAATATTGGAAATTTCCAAGGATATTCACGGATAAAGTTTTAAAAGAAAATTTTTAATACTTATTCGTCCTGGTACACCCAAAAATTAAATTTTTTTCTATTCTACAGAATTTTACCTTTCAATTGATATCCATAATGCACCGAATCTTTTGAATACTTTTTTTATTCAATCGTGCTCTAGAAATTTCCAAGTCCTTTTAAAAACGCCTGACGTCAGCGGGAAAAACTAAAAACGCAGTTTTACTATATTTGGCCCCCAGTTTAGTGAATATATTGATTTTTTCGTGTGTAAAATTGACTGTCGCACGGTGAAATCCAACAAACTTCTAACTTATTTTGCTTTATTGTATTCTAAATTAAAGCTTTACCTACTTCCGCTCATGATTTCTGGTTAAAAGTTAATGTTACTGTAGAGGAACTATGCAAAATAAAACCGTTGTCAATGTTATTGTGGCTTCTTAACATTTTATTTTTAATATGTTTATTGAGCTTTGTACCACGATTGTTTATTAGAAAAAATTTAGAAAGAAACAAACCGTTTTTTTTTTTTTTTAATTTGAAAATGGGAGACCGTTTTTTGGAATGCAATTTCTCAAAAACGCGAAGATAGATATTCTCCAAAGTCGCTGTAAATGTTGCTAGTTCACAAAATTCTTAAATTATTTAATTTTTAATGTTAATTGTTAATTAGTTTTGAGTTTATGAAGAATTTTATTTTTTTTTTAATTTTGTCGTAAGCGTCATTTGTCCACAATTTGGCAGCCACATTGTATGAAATACGACAAAATGTGATCAAAATTTCTACTAAATTAACCAAACCTTTTTCTCAATATCTCGGAAACTAAAGGAGATAACCAAAAATCGAGAGCGTCATTTTTAAGCTTTTGATTAGTTTAGCTGCATCACTGACCTAATTTTTACTAAATTATAGAACAAATTGTAGTCAATATCTGGGAAACTAAGGCAGATATCTGAAAACTGATAACACCAATCGAAAGACCTTATTTCAAAATATATACATAACTGCATCTATAACTAAAAGTCGTCAAAATTGCGCTTACGACAATCTTTTACCCAGGCGACGATATGTATGTATGTATGTATGCACATATGAAACACTGGCCGACATGCTTAAAGCTTCAACTCGACTTTTAGTACAAATTCGTGAGCATGAATGCACTTCATCAGTGCAAAAACTGAGTCTAAGTTAAGCAACTTTTTATTAATGAGATCCACTATTTCTGTACTCACAAACATTTACTTCAACCTTTCGAAGCTTCTCTCTGAGGCCCATAAAAATGAAGATCGGTGTAAACCCATTTTATACTAATTGCGCTTTCACACATAAATACTTGCAGACATATATCGTTACACATACATATGTATATTAGAATGCACCACTCCCCATACAAAAAAAAAAAAAAAATCGGTACTGTTTTTCCATTGGAATTATAAAATCTATTATATTTTAAGACGTCCACCAAAATATTTCGGAAAAATTTAAGATTTACGTGAGCTGGACCGATTTGAAAATACATCCAAAAATGGAGTTTTTTATGAGTCAAAATAGTTTCTTAAAGATGTTTTTTGAAAATATCCCCTTAAATGACAAAACGGTTTAAGCTTAAAAAATTTACATAAAAATATTAAAAAAAAAATTTTGAACGGTATCGTAATAATAAGATTTTTGATGCTTTTTTTTAACTTTTACCAAAGATTGGTAGAAGAAAAACTTGAATAAATCAACCAAAATTCTTCCGATTTACACTTGTGAGGTATCATTGGAAGGGTATTTTCTCGCCCTTTTTTTTTCTTTGCTAATAAACCTATTCAAAGGATGAAAGAGAAAGGTGGGATGGACAAACATCATTCAAAGTTGAATTAAGATATGTTGGTATTTGAAAAAAAAATTGGGACACGAATGAAATTTTTTTTTTTTGAACATAAATAAAAATAGTGGGAGAATACCGCTCTGCCGAGATCCCATAAGTCTAAATCAGAATAGTTTTGGCCCAGTTATTTAAATTTTTCGTAAACCAATATTTGAAAAAAGTAAAAAAAAAAAACAGAATCAAAAATCTCATTACGATTCCGTTGAAAATATTTTTAAATATTTGTATGCAGATTTTTTAAGCTTATTCTGTTTTATCATCTGAGGGGACTTTTTTCAAAAAGTACTTTAAGAAACTATATTTATTCATGAAAAACTCCATTTTTGGAGGTAGTTTCGAATCGGTCCAGCTCGCTTAAATCTTAATATTTTTCCGAAATATTTTGGTGGACATCTTAAAATATAATACATTTTGTAAACCCGGCGGAAAAACCGCAAATGTTTTTTTTTTGGTGATGCAGTCTAATGTACATACAAACATATATTATATATTATCTAACCATCAAACAGAAATGAAGAATAAGTTAATTTTATAGTCGCATTAATATATACCCTCACTGCGTGAAAGTAACACTTGGATTAACCTGGCTTCCTTCCTTCCTTCCGTCTACATACGCATATACATATGTATTTATGTATGTACATAAGTAAACTCCTATTAACTATAACAACAACCTCAATAATTTTCGCTAAATTTCCCACATTAAGCCAAACAAACCATTCAACAAACAACAACCAGAAACAAGATAAAATCTCATAATATTTGATACTTTATTTCGCGGTATGACGCAGAATCTTTCTCGATCCGATCCGACCCAGTGAAAGCAAACATAGATATCTACCACAGTTTGTAACGATGCGGGCGCCTCTTCGCCTTCGACCTTTTCATGCACATACATATATGTATGTACATATGTATGCACTTCAATACAATATTAATGCAAAGCGCATTTAGTCACACGCTATAACGCTGTTTTGCCGCTGGTCGCTTAATGAACGAGCATAAGGAAAATTCATCCCTCTTATGTACGTCTGGCTATTCTTCGGCTAGGAGCGCTTCGCTTCGTTCGAGGACTCCGATGGTGCTTGGCTTTCTGCGGATCGTCAAATGAGGGATACAAGCGAGGCATCGCCCGAACACTATTTGTTGCATTTTACGTTTGTGTTGTTGTTGGTATTAATGTGACAGGGGTAAATGTTTTATGTTATGAAGGTTTAAAAGGTCCTCGAAGGTGAAGTGTGAAATGTTGGTTGCGCTGGGCTGGACTGGGTTGGGTTGCTCTTGAAAATTGTCGATAGAAATTTCGTACTTATCATCTTCACACAATATCCGAGAGCTGGTTAATTACACGCGCCGCCGCATCAATCAACTGGAAGTCAAGTAGAGATAACGATTTCTTCACGCTACCAAAAAATGTGAAATTTCTAAATGAAAAAGGGGTGTGGTGGGAACAAAGAAAAGATATTGCATATTAAAAATTTCCAAAAGAATAGAGAAAATAGAAAATAAGTATGTAATTTGCAAAACATACACACCTACATACATGCATACATACATATGTATGCATGCATCTTAATTGAGCGCTAAAAAAAAACCGAGAAATACCTGAAGGAAAACAAGCAAAAGGATTGTCAGGTTAAAAAATGGGGGGAAACACAAAGTGATAATGTCTTAAAATGATTTGACTTGACTTGACTTTGTTGCGAAAAGATCATAAACATTGAATTTATTGCTTTTGAGCGATGATAGAAATTAAAAGTCTTAGATCTTTATTAAAGTTCATTGTTTCGCAAATTAGCTTCTATTTCATCAGATGTTTACTGGCTGAGGGATGATGGGCCACAAGTAGATTCGGAATTCGATCGTTACTGCCGCAAAGAATACCAAAATCATAAAATTAAAATAAATTAAAGACTAAATAAATATTCATTATTATCGGGAGTGTCGGGAAAAGGGAAAATCATTTTTCCCCATCCTGTCCGCATATTATGAAAGACCTTGCCGATTCCTGTCTTTTTAAAATTAATACTGTGGGTCCCGATATCTCGTGCTCATCTGTAGTGCAAATACACATATCGATAATTTATTGGATAAAAGCCAAAAAATTTTGGCAAAAATTTAAAGTTTCTATCGAAAAGCAGGGAAAAAGTTCTAACAGGTCAGCAATTTTTAATGCTCTATGATAAGTGTGACAAAAGATAAGAATTTTAAGAAAACTTGTGACTCTAAGAAAAAGTCGCTGAAATTCGCATGTTTAAACTCGTATAAGTTGACAAAAAAAAAATCTTTAACACGTTGATTGCCAGTAATCGTAGCAACAACGCGGTGGAGTTTGAACAAAATTTTCGAGT
>NW_023459704.1:0-26699 GCF_013731165.1 Rhagoletis pomonella | reverse complement strand
AAAAAAGTTCTGGGCGTACTCGAGTTGAAGTGTTCCCTCTTCTTGGTGGAAATTAGTAGTATTTTTCATTATTTTTGGTTATCCTTAGAAAAATTTGGCGCTTAACATTTTAATGGAAATTTTAACCATCTATAAACCGTTTTTTAAACAGTGGGTCAAAAAGGCCTGTTCTGCTGGTAGTTGAGTGGTAAAACTGTTCGAAAAATAGTAGACCACCCTAGTTTTCAATCTATAACCCGCAAAAATTCGTAAGAACTCCCTCATTTGACATAACGGTAGATAAGATTATTACAAAAATGTATTAATAGCGACAGAAATTACTCCCATAACTTACTTTTTAAATTTTTTTATTTCTTTAAATTTAAATAGTACATACGGATCTATAGAGAACATACATATGTATATACCTCAGACCTTCTTCTGTTCGCCATCCATCAGAGCCAGGCACTCAAAATTATAATTCAGGTAGGAAGTAACAACATTTAAATTTAAAACTAATTCAATAATGAAATAAATAGAATTACAATCTCAATTGGCATGGCGAATACCTAACGCTGACGAGATGAGATAATAAGATTAGTAGCCTCATGGCTCTTTGGAATCTACTTTATGGGCAGTAGCGCCAGCGTTTCCAGACGCACCGGCGTCGCCGCAGCCGCCGAGTAATTTTGAAGTTGACCATGCCGCCGCCACAAAGTCTGTCGGCGTAAACCTCTAGTTATATGTATGTACGTAGATAGATACCGAGCATGATCTAACAACACAAGATCTGACAAGATGAAGAAAAAGAAAAAAGTAATTTTCTGGCTGACGTTTGTAATTTCGGCGCCATGTTATTTTCTTCTTTGAAAAGTAAACAATATTTCCTAGATTCTCACACGCATAAATCTTAAATCGCCCTTATTCCCTCTCTAATTTGTATGTACATATGTGTTAAAATTTATTTGTACGACATTGTATTCTCACTCCCATCCACGCATTTGGCATTCGCTGTCAATACAAAACTTTAAATTTGCTATCGATTAAAAGCGAAACAAAAAAACATGTTACATCACTGGTGAATGGTTTTGAGAGGAATTTGGTAAAAAGGGTTTAAAATTATTGCAATACTTTCAATATTGCAAGCATGGCAGTAAGTATGTATGCACACGTATGTACGAGTTCGTAAATGTTTTCAACAAATACGATCATGTCATTTGGTATTTATTCAAACAATAGCGCTCTAATGTGTGTTGATGCCTCGATACCTCGATAAGTTAATGCCGGAAAAATACACCCCTATTATTAATTTCATGTGAAAACATCATTTCTAATCGTATCAACCGATATCCCGCGCTCTAAGCCGCACAATATGTTTTTTTTTTTTTTGTTTTTTTTTGTTGAGAGTTCAATATGAGAACAAGATGAGTGAATGCGTATCATGTTTTCGAGTAGGCTGTCAAATCGCGTGGGCATTATTAACTGCACAACCCTTAGGTGCTCGCAATCCGCAAAATGACTAAACTGTTGTACTTTTAATGGGTTGTGCATACTTACATACAGTACCGTTTTGTGTTACACAAACTTGTGGCGCGCTAATGCAGATCCAATTTGTACATGCAATATAATTATACTAACCGTGAATCCCTCTTTGATTTTGTTTGCAAATTGTGTGTGATTTGTAAATATGTTTGTACATTTGTATAATTTATAAATATGGAACGTCTTTCTTATGTGCTTACCAAAGTTTGAGTCCCACGAAAAATGCAATTGAATTGGCAAATAAGTATGTTTGAGAATTGCCGCACTTCATTGATAAATGTGTATGAACAATTTTATATTACAAACAAATAGCGTATAACTCTGAGTGGTTTAAAATTTCTACCCTTTTTTAGAGTTTTCCCATCTTTTTAGTCATACGTACCATATGTATGTATATACATATGTCCCAATGCAATTTCAATTTCTACTGACGAAGAGTACGTGGCTAAATAGGAATTGCTATACGAAGAGCTCTTTCTAAACCTTATGGAAGGTGGGAGAACATATGAGAGCAAGCTTACAAAGTTTCTCATTTCTCTTAAGGTGAAGGAGGCTAGGCTACTGATTGGTGTAATTACAGGATACTGTTTGTTGTCTTGACGTGCCCAAGGCGCATTAATTACAGGTGATAGCGATAGAAGCTATGCTTCTTCTTATGAGCACGCTTGTGTCAAATTATCGTCTGCTTTGCTATATTTACATATCCGCGTACACACACACATATACGTATATATATACCCTGCAAACAAATGCTCCCGAAATCTTTAAGTGTCGGAAATTTGTTACGAATCTTTTAGAAATCTGTAAAGAAAAACATATGAGGCGGTTGATAAGAACTAGTCAAGAAATTTCTGTACGATTTCTTAAAGAAAATTCTTAAAAAAAATTGTGAAACCTTTCAGAATTCTATGAAATCCTGGTATGCAGGGTATACATATACACACGAATATGAGTAGATAAAAAGATGGTGATGACACAAGGAGTTCATACCAACAGTAAATGTTGTTTTTGTACGATTGCTACAACCTGTAGTTGTTGAATCATGTGACGTGCCTTTGAATTGGCAGATGTGGGCACTACCACAAACAAGCGTGAGTTAAAAGTGAGACGACGCTTACGCTCTTTTAGCACCTGCTAACTCTCTGCCCATGCCTTTGAATTGGCCTTGCCAAGAGATAAAATATACAAGAGATTTAAAACAAATTTGGTGACAATGAAGCCTATCCCCTGCGAGTGTCTCGCCTACTGGGAGACTACGGACTATTCTCCTGTTAGCAGGATTTCTATCCAATGTATATTTTGGGCGACAAATGAAAGCGCACATCTTGCTCCAATATAATATTCACAATTCTTTTCATTATCAATTTTTGCGCATTAATTATTTATGAAAATATAGTTCATTCTATAAAATAAACCATTTAAATCAAAGTTTCACACTTTATATAAAGTTCTCAAAAATTCAAAAAAATTTCATAGAAATTTTCAACATTTTATTCGGAATTTTCCAGTATGCAGTTTTTTAGCGCATTCAATTTTAGCGCAGCAATTTAAATGGAAAATGATTTTTTATTTTCTGTAAACTTGCATACAAAATTCAAAAAATTAAAATCATTTTTCACTTAAATTGCTTTCGTGAAATTGGCTGTTAGTCTGATGAAGTGCAAATTTCAACCGGCTAAAAAATCTTGTTGATTTTAGAGAATTTGGAGAATGGCGTTGATTATTTTTTTTTAATTTTGTTGCTAACGGTCTCTGGCGTTTTATTTCATAAGAAATTCATGCTTATATGGAAAAAAGTGCAAAAATCCGTCACAAAAAAAATTTCAAACATCAACGGAATTTTTTTGCCGTTTCAAACTTGCACTTCATGACACTAAAATTGAATGGACTAAAAGACTGCATATCTGACAATTTTCTGGAAATTCTGAAAAAAGTTGAACATTTCGAAGAAAATTTTTTGGATTTTTGTGAACTTTATATAAAGTGTGTGAATATTTTTTATCGTAAAAACAAAAATGGCAAAATAACGAAAAATGCAAATAAAACGATTATTCTTGGTCGAAAAAATCATAAAATACCTATTAAATATGATCAAACAAATATATCTAAATCTACTAAAAAAAATATTTCCATACCCGAAAAATCAAAAATTACGAATATTTTATTTTATTTTATATCAATTTAATTGTCTTTTATATGCAAAATACACACACTTTTGTGAATATTTTAGGATAACAAGCAGTGAAATACATAAATTGTTAAAAGTTATTACACATTTATGAAAAAATTCCAAAAGTCACACTCTTACCAAAGCTGGCATTCACGTCAATCGGCATGACAACAACTCGGCATGCCGGCAGTGAGCGGGTAAACAAGCACTCCATAGGGGACGCTTAATTGATTTTAACGAAGCTTAATTGGTTGCATTTGTATTGGAAGTGTATGTGTCTGAGCATGCATACACAGTGAGAAATCGCTGCAGTAACAGAACAATTCAAATGATGGCAAGAGCTATATACTATGTACATATATACATATGTATGTATATATAGTACATATTTTTCGTTATTAATCTATGATATTAATCTATGTATCTCAGCTATTTAAAGTTGTGAAAGTTAGAGAATTTAGTATTGGGATATCCGATTAAGCTGGACAAAAGCTCGAAAATCCCGAAACCTTTACCGAACTATCAACACATGTATGAAATATTTAGTAGGAAATACTATTTTTATTAGGAAATTGGCTCGGAAAGTAACGAACTACTAACTGAGAGCAAACATTGTCTTATTCTCGGAAATTTGATTACTAGCAAGGCACTGGATAGTTTTTTTTTTTTCTGGAGAATACTAAAACATAGCTATAGCTAATAATATATTTAATTTTAAAAAATATAAATAATTAATGTAAGTTATGGATACATACATACAGGGGCGCACCCAGGAATATATTTTGGGGGGTTTAAATCCCCGATATACCACCAGAAAATACTGAAAATTCTCTTCAGATAATATGCTCTTTAAAATACAATTATGCAATAAATAAGTAAACTTTTTAAAGTTTCATAAATTGCCCTTTATTTACATAAAATTAACAAAGTACTCAAACATTTTTAACCGGCTTCAAAAAAGGGCGAGCTTATCAATTCGTCGGAATGTTTTTTTTTTTCTTTTTTTTGTGTATGCCACCGCATAACGTTGGACCACGTGAATCGATTTCAATAATTCTTTTTTTTTTTCATCGGAAAGATGGTACCTCAAGGGTCGTCCCGCAATAGTGGTTTAGTACTCCTAAATTTGTAGATATATAAGAATTTAAGTCGGTTGTGTTTTTGGTTAAAAATTACTTATTAAATAAAAAGTTCTATAAACACAAGATACGCTCAACTTTCAAAAGTAATAAAAATATTAAAAAAGAGTTTTAATGTTAATTTTCCTCAAATTCTGGTTTCGATGGAGATGGTGATTTTTCACGATTGCCCCATTTTTTTAATATTTCAAATACCGAAAAAATTAACTGAACTTGTATTTTTATTATGTAGCTCATTTTAGTGGAACGAATTCGAATCCTCGTTAAGTACAAAAAAAAAAAGCTGTTAAGTGTAAAACAACAAGAGTGATTCCTTATTTTTAGCACAATGTTTTTATTCGCAGTTAAACTTTTAAGAGCTTTCAAGAAATCGAAAAATCATATAAAGGCAGTTCATCAAAACCCGTAAATGCCTCGTAACCATGTAAATCTCGTAAACTTACTTCATTTTGTATGGAAAATCAAGTGTGAATTGCATTATTTATCGAAGTATTGATTTTTATGGAAAAAGCGACGCAGGCGAAAATTTAAAAAAAAAAATCGCGCGATTTTTTATTAAAAATTTTCATTATTTATATATATATTAAACGAAAGAAGATACCGAAAAGCATTGAACAGTGCACACATCTCATAAGGAAAAGTGAATTATTACGAAATACTAATACAGTGGCAGCACTATAGCTATTTTGGAATCTCGCGTTTCAGCTGGCAAAGAATGTCAACTTCTTTTTAATAACAAAATCATCTAGCTTAGGTTGATAAAACTATGTGTTTCTTTAATAAATAAGTTAAATTATATATTTTAATAGTGTTTAAAAAGTGTGAACAGGTGATTTAGTGAATCTTTGTCGGTGTAATTGCCCATCGAAAACAACGAAATTTAACAAAAGTTTTTTGTTCATAACTTTTAAATGGTTAATAATATTATCTCTTCCCCTCCGGATTGTTATTAGGGGGGCCGAAACGCGTCGTTTGGTACCCCTCCCGACTTTTCCGCACCTTTTTTAGGGGTTGTTATCCCACCCTAGAGAATTACCAAAGTTATAAACATCAATATATAAATTCTTGTTTGTACTTTCGTGCACACATTTTTGACTGTGTAAGATCTGATGACCGAAACCATACATATGTACCTACATATGTATGTAAGTATTTGTAACATGGCACAAAAACATCATCCATAGCTAAAGGCACCTAAATAACCATGGATGGAGGCAGAAAATGGTTTACGGGGAATCTTATGTCTAAAATTTACCACTCTTCCCTCTTATATTTGTGCATAAAAAAAAATCCATGAAAATTTGAGCTCTTAATATTAATATTAAGTGCTCGACCAAGGCGTGCAAAGATTTCCCGTTTAAAATACACATGAACTTTGATTTTTTTCTTCAAAATTCTACAGATCCTATGCATTTTATGGTACAATCTTGGTCAATGATGGGGTTTCTTCAGAATTGAATTCTCTATAAAAGTGTTCATTCCGGTATACCCTTAACTCCCACCAGCGAGGTATGTAGTACGGGTCACTAAACCCAATTTTGTGGAATTTTCATGGATTACTGAGCTAAATTGTAGAAATTGTAGTTCAACTTCAAAGCCTAATACCTCAAGAAATATAGATGTTAGAAATTTGTAGAAATTTCAATGTCCTACAAGTTTGTCATTTACACTTTTTCTGTAGTTCTTGCTATTTACGAGATAGGGCCAACAAAAAACGAGGATTTCATGGAAAATTTGGGTGCAGTGACCCGTACTACCTCGCTGGTGGGAGGTAGGGTTACGCCGCAATGGACACTTTTATAGAGCATTCAATTCTGAATAAACCACATCATTGACCAAGATCTTACTACAAAATACCTCTGAGCTGTTTTTAAGAGAAAAAACAACGTTTACGTGTATTTTAGCTATTAAGCTGGCATTTCAGGGTACTATTTTATATATATATAAGGAAAATTTTAAAGTTAGGGAAGGGGGGGAGGCTCGAGCACCCCCCTTCCCCTACCTGGCTACGCCCATGGGCAGATGAAACATTTTCGGGTGAATTTAACTTAACTTTTTTAACAGATTAACTTTTTTCGAAATTGTTTGGATTTATTTTCTCGCGATTAGTAACAACGATTCTGAAAATTTTCAAATAGTTAAAAATAATGATATTTTCTGCCCATTTTTAACCGACTTCAAAAAAGAAGGTTATTAATTTATCAGAAAGGTAGTGTCGCCGACGTGGTCCCATATTAATTTGGTTAAGATCCGATCATTGGATCATGAAAAAATTGACGGTACTCCAAAGCTTGTATATGAGAATTGAAGTCGGTTGTGTTTTATGCTTAACAATTACTTGTTATTTTTTATTGTAGCATAAATGTTATGTACATAAAGGCTATTAAAATTGTTTAAAATATTGAGGACTTTTAAGATCGCGTTTTGGTAAAATACATATTTGCAATAAAAAGCGAGTATCTAACTTGCAACGAGACGAAATTTATTCATGTTTTTCTTTTGAAGGGCAACGTATTTCGGATGAAACTGAACTAAATATCGAGATCTTACCTACATACATGCATATGAGTATCCAAGAATATTTCAAAAACCTTCGCAAATATATAATACATATATACATTTTTTTAAATTTTTGTTTTTTTTTTTTTAGGTTCATTTATTATTTCTCCATTAGTTACAGTGTTTGGATTTCGATACATGATACTATTTGCTTTTTGTTTTTAGGAGTTGGTCATTTAATCATTCCTATACAACAACTACATAACATTTTATCTTAACAATTTATTAGTGTCGTTACAATAATTTCTGGCTTTGTTTTTTTTATTTTAGACACATATGTAGCTTAGCTGTTACCTTTTTTTGCTACTTGTTTTAAGAGCATTTTCCAGTATCAATTCTAGTAAAGGAAGTAAATAGTCCATACAAAAATACCCTATTTCCTTAGATGTTTATTTTCCGGGGATGAGCGCTGGCAGAGTGCAGATATAAGCTTATGTAGCTTATGCATTGGCGAATTCAACGCCCTTTTGGATGTTCTTCTTAAGCTCAGGCAGTGCAGCGGCCAACAATTTCTTCTCGTAATCATTCAATCTGGGCAGACCCAAGTTTTCCTGTAAACCAGTCTTTCCCAAAATGAGTGGGGTAGAGAAAAATGTCGCTTCGGTGACAGTGGATTGCACATACGAGCACTCGACGACGCCCTTCTCACCGTTCAAACCTTTCAGCAAAGAACCAGCGAAGCGTGCACCAGCATATGCCATAGACAAAGTAGCCGAACCAGCGCCAGCTTTGGCTTTCACCACCTCAGTACCGGCTTCCTGGATGCGTACGGTCAACTTTTCAATGGTGGCCTGATCACCTTTGAATTTAGGCTGGCATTGTGAGATGATGGGCAGAATTGTAACACCGGAATGTCCACCGATAACGGGTATATCAACTTGCTGGGGATCAACACCCAAAGCGGCACCAATGAAGGCACGTGCGCGGACCACATCCAAAGTTGAGACGCCAAATAGGCGTTTGGGGTCGTAGACACCGGCCTGTATTAATGTAATCGGTTATTAGTTGGTAACAGCAAAAAAGATGAAAATTTAGGCATAATGTAGTGTAAATTTGCATATTTGTATGTACATTAGGGTGCCCATCGATATATTATTGCTTGTTTATAGATCTTTTAAAGGTCATTTAGAGGTCGCGACCTGTCGATTTAGGTCAGAAAATACGATTTTGTAGATTTATGAGTTTTTGAATGACTGTTTTTATATACATATATATGTAATAATATAAGGTCGGACTAGGCTCGTTGGGATTTTTTATCGGGTAAATTAAAAAAATACCCATATTTCGTTTAATTTTTTTAATTTTTACCATCGATAATTTCTACAATTTCAAAATATGGAGTACTATCTAAAATTAAATCTATTTTCAAATAAACTTATACCGCATTTATTGCAATTGCATAAAAATTGTAGAATTTATGGGTCCTTTTTAATTTATCATATACCATTTTAAAGGCCTATATATCCGCTTCTCAGATCATATTCGATCTTTGAAAGCGAATAAAAAATAGTCATTCAAAAACTCATAAATCTACAAAATCGTATTTTCTGACCTAAATCGACAGGTCGCGACCTCTAAATGACCCTTAAAAAATTTATAAAAATAGGCAATAATATTTCTCATAAAAACGAATAAAATTAGGGGGTAGAGTCTTGAAATTTCCAAAAAAAAAAACATTTTCGATGGGCACCCTAATGTACATATGTACATATATGTATGTAAGTATTAATACAACTGATAAATACAGTAGTAGACAATACTACCTTCTTGAGAATTTCAGCAGCAATTGGAACGCAGGTGTTAACAGGGTTGGTGATGATGGCCACCAGGGCCTTGGGGCAGCTCTTAGAAATTTCATTGGCAATGTCGCGAATAATACCAGCATTCACGTTGAACAGGTCATCACGGGTCATGCCAGGCTTACGTGGTACACCAGCAGGAATTACAACAACATCAGCATCTTTAGAAATAAAATAAAATAAAATATGAACTTAAGTCATTTTGCTTTTTAGTACAGTCTAAATAGAGTTGAAAATTGGTCATCTGACAATTTTCTGCATGAAGTTTAATTCTTTTGAATGCAATTCTTGTATTCAGAGACTTGTGGTAAAGTTAAGAGAGCGAAACTGCTTTCGTTTGTAACTGAAAGAGCAAAGTTTCCTCAAAAAACAAAAAAATGTTGCCCTTCCACGGTGAAAAATGTGTTTTGTGTTACACTCAACACTGTAAAAGGGCATGCTTTTGTCCTTGTTTACACTGAGAGAAACGTCAACTGAAAAATTATTTAATATTACCAATTTCAAACTTGAAAAGGAATCAACGTGATTTTTAGTTAATATTAAAAATGCCTTAGTTGATATTTTCAACAATGATTTGGTAATATTACTTGCAGAATTGAGAATAAGTGGAAACGAATTGCAAATCTTTGAAAGTTTCTTAACAAATAGGGAAAAATATGGTGAAATAAATAATAGAAGAAGTTCAAATAGACCAGTGCAAACGGGAGTTCCACAAGATTCCAAATTAGCAGCTACTTTTTTTTCAATAAATATCAATAACACTGGTCTACAAATTTCAACTTTTTTTCTGCGAATAAGACGGGACCTGGTGTTTCTGAACGGATTTTTCGTGCTGAACACGAATCCGGGGTCAAAAATGTCCCATCACGTCACGTTTTCGAGAAAAAAGGGGTTGAAACCCCTAAAAACAGCGTTTTTGGCCATTTTCGAAAAATTATAGAGCTGAACCCTGACGTGGTACAAATTTTGCATATATCAGAAATTAAAGGCTAAACCGTGCCCTTTCGAATGAGCCCTATGCCGAATTGATCGCGTGCACCCTTAAAGCAGGGGGTGTATTTGTGTTTAGGGGTGCAGGAAAAATTGATCACAGAAAGAATTTAATCTTAAACGATCATAGAAAATTAATAATGCCAAGGTTTTAACTATATTAAAAGTCGCTGATTACGAATCTGCAGTTAGATTTTAAAAATTTAAGATGACGGGTCGAATATGGTGGATATAAAAATTGGACTCCTAGACACAAATACACCCCCTGATCTAAGGGTGCATGCGATTAATTCGGCATAGGGCTCATTCGAAAGGGCACGATTTAGCCTTTAATTTCTGACATATACAAAGTTTGTAGCACGTCAGGGTTCAGCTCTACAATTTTTCAAAAATGGCCAAAAACGCTGTTTTTAGGGGTTTCAACCCCTTTTTTCTCGAAAACGTGACGTGATGGGAAGTTTTGGACCCCAGATTCGTGTTCAGCACGAAAAATCCGTTCGGAAACACCAGGTCCCGTCTTATTCGCAAAACCCTTGTAGACCAGTGTAATCCATTCAAACTTAATCTAAAAGAAACTTGTGTTTAAAGAATTAATAAGTGGTATGACCTGCTACTTAGAAGAATTCGAACAATGCACAGTGGACTGCCCCATAGACAAAAGTCAAAAATGTTTATTTTTCAAAAACGGATTTCTGTAATGCTTTTTTAAAGAAAATAGTGTGACATTTTATGGTGATTGAACATTTATACGCATTTGACACATGAAACGGTACTTTCGCCTCTTCAAAGTCAACAAATGTGAAAAAATTCATTTGATGTGAAAAGTGCGTGTAAATTAAGCCAATTCGAATTTTGCACTATTTTGTGTTTAAGTGTTAAATAAAATCCAAATAGCGATGGAAACGTAAGAAACCGGTATGCTTTATAAGTTAGCCATAGAAAATAGTGAGAACAATTCACTTTAAGCAAAATGCAAGGTGATTAAGTCTTCGTACTTTCACGAATGCAATTTTCAAGTATTCTTAGTTCCCTCAAATGTACTCTTTGAAAGCTTGTTTGTATACTTTTCCTTTTATTTCCCTTTATTTATTACGCGAAAAATTACAAACTAAGTATTAATGACCAGACGGATTTATTACTGCTCTAATACAAACCACTAAGTCCGAGTTAATCCGGATCAATGCTGCCGTCTGTTTAAGCTTTAACATACATATTATATATTTCTAGACTTGAGCAGGGGAAAAAAATGAAGTCTGATGAGGAGATGTGGTGATCTCCGAAATAGTGCTATAACTTCTACCGCTTAGACTTTGTTGCTTTTTCAATTTTTCCTAATAAACAATCGTGGTACAAAGCTCAATAAAAATATTAAAAAAATAAAATGCTAACAAGCCACAATAACATTTACAAAAATTAAAAATTTTAATTTAATACACTTCAGAGGAACATTGCCTAAACACAATTATACGAACAAATAGCTGTTGATGCAAATAATATTTTAATAACTCATAGCTTTTGTAATTTTTCCATGCTGATAAGATTCCATTATGCACTTGTGATTCATAAGTTGTTTTTATTTTCGTTACGTCAGAAGCGCATGATCTTTAACATATAGATAAGGGGTAGATCATCCTTGCATATGCATATACAAATCGCACATTTGCTGCAGGTGTCATAATCCAAAAAATAAAAATAAAAATACAAAAATTTAGCTAAGTAGGCATAAATTCTATCAATTCTTCAATATTTCGATTTTCTAGTCGATTTTTGGCGTACAACCGTAAAATGTAAATGCTTGGGCTAGTCGATTTCTCATTCAATTTTCCAGTCGACAGAAATCGATGCATATAAATGCAGCTTTGGGTGCGTTCCGAAATGCATCAAGCCAAAGCATCAGTCTCTTTTACTTCTAAACTACAACTGATGAAAATATCTTATTTACGCAATTACGTTCCAATTAGGCATTTAACCGTGGTTGCGTATATTGGACATTTGCATCATTTATAGTTTAGAAATAAAAGCGTCTGATGCTTTGGCTCGATGCATTTCTGAACGCACCCTTTAGCGAATCTTAATTTATATTCTTTTCGTGTTTTTTTTTTTTATTTTTATTTATGCTTTTGTGTGTAAACAAAATTCCGATCAGCTGTTCGCATGTGCGTAGCCAGGATGAAATTTAGGGAAGGGGCTCCTATACAAAAAAAATTTCGAAACCAATTTTTTTCAAAACGCGCTTTTCATAGCTTTAACCTTTTAATTGTTCTTAACTTAAATTCTGTTTATCCGATGAAAAACATTTACAGTGCGTACATGGTAACCGCAACCCTCAAAATCAAAATCGATAAAGTTTGAATTGCCAAATTTTGAATTGTGTCACTTTTGAAGATCGTGTGCGATATGTACTATTCACGAATTCACATGCCACATTCGCATATAACGGTATTATGCTGTAAGAAGCGTGCAATTAGGTGCTGCCACGTAGTCGTGTATGCGGAACATCAGGAGAAAAAGTAGCATAACTTCTGACAGTATGAAAGTTTCCAAAGTTTTTTTTTTTAAGTGTCTTGTAAAAACGTCCGCAGAGTTTGCTGTTTAACAGGCAATTAGGGTGGTTTTTGCCGTTGTTTTTGAAGAGCTTGTGCGCTGTTGTTCCAGTAAAGGGTAGGTTTTTGATTTCTTGATCTACTGAAGGCAGAAAAACCGCGAAGGTTTATTAAAACGGTCATTTGTATGGTATATTATAATTGTATCTGAAATTTTTCAAAATTTCTTTTTATAATTCTTTTCGCATGGAGAAAATTAAAAATTTTGTAATGCAAATCTTAACTAAACATACTTAAAAAGATATAAAATATTCATTCCAACATATCTGCAGTAAAAACAATTATTTTGTACATACATAAGTTCATTTTCATTGAAATAAAAGTTTTATTCCGTCAAACTTAGTGAAATATTTATTGAGTTTTCTTGAGTGCTTTTACTCGTTTGCGGACTTTTGTACAATATATTGCACAAATTTGAGGTAGCCCTAATAGCTACCCAAAACAACTTTTGAATATATATATTTTTTTTTACTTTTTGTATTATGAGGCTCTATGGACCTTGCAATTAAGAGGAAAAAATTTTTATATTCATCAGGGACAGATTTGACCGGAAAGGATTAATTGTTATGTCCAAATAGTTTATTTTTCCTACGTTTTCTTTACCCATAGTGAATTTTATATTCGTTTGTCGGCTGTGAAAGCAGACCTTCAATCTGTGTCACTCCATGCAAAAAGGAAAGGAAAAAGGAATGCAGAGCGGAAGGCATCTTTACTGTCAAGAATGCTTTCCGAAAGTCTCTTACCCAGAAGATAATTTAGGTAGGCCTTCTTAAGTAAAGCTATTCAAAGAGGCCTACACAAGAAACGCAGAAAAAAGTGCTTCCTTGCATGCCTTCTAGAAGGGCTTATCCATTTACAATGTAAGCGAATGCAAAAATTTAAATTATTTAGCATTACAAATGAATTTCAATAAACATTTATGTTGCAATAACACAAATTTGATATAAACCTTAGCAAATGCTTCAAAGATGTATGATTTTTATATATAAAAGCCACTTTAAAAGAACTCCTCCAAAAGGCCCTCTGGAGTACGTCCTATAAAAGCCCATCTGGAAGGCTTCTCATGGGTAGCGAAAGAAGAAGCCCTTCAATTTGTGCCACTCCATACAAAAAAGGAGAAAGGAATGTAGAGTAGAAGGCCTCTTGGGTCTCAGTAAGGCCTTTCTGAACGGCTTTTAACTCCTGAAGTTATCTACTGGGTAGCTCCTGAAATTATGGCTTTGCTATGAAAGTAGCATACGTGCAAAGTTTCATTTAAATCGAAGGCCATCGCGCAGAAAACCTCCTCTTTTGTTGTAATTATGATGAAATACAATTCAAGATGATAAACTTACTTTTTAGAGCTTTGCCCAATTGCTCTGGTCCGACGTGTCCCTCAGTGGTACTTTGGGTGTCAATGTGCGACAAATCGGCAGCAACGCCGGGTGTGTGCACGATATCATACAGTGACAGGTTCGTAACCAATGGGTTGTTCTTCAATAACAGCGAAAGGGGCTGTCCAATACCACCAGAGGCACCGCATACTGTGACCTTGAAGTTGTTCTAAAATATAAATTCAACATATTTTAACATTTGCCATTGCAAATACGGCATCATATTTGGAGAAGATTTCATTCACTCAGATTTTTCGTATTATTTTATTAACATTTTCCTAAATTATTACTTTACTGATGATTACGTAAACTGCATGCACTCGTCACTTCACGGCATATTCGAACTGAGCTGTTTTACTAAACTCTTTGCAATAAATAATTGATAATCACCTGCTTTGTGGTAGCGAAATTCCTCACGGATTGGATAGCCAATTGTTTGGTTACTTGCTTCAACATTTTGCTATTTTTTTACTTTACAAAATTAAGTGCACTCGCTGTAACCTCTTCCTGCTTCGATGGCTGCTGATTCTTGCCTAAAAAAAATTGCGAGCTACAAAGCAGCGAAGTCGACGAATTCACAACAATAACAACGACACCCCATGTACACGGAAGCAGAGGAACAGATCAATTTGACATATGCGACAGCGACGCGTGTGATAACCGCATGCCAGCGGCTGCGCAATCAAAACATGTACGTTCTGCATGTACATTTGTGTATGTGCTACGATTTGACGTTCACGTACAATGCCTTCGCCTGCTTGAAGTTGGTGGCACTTTAATGCCTCTACTACTAGGGAACTACTAATTAGAACTTTTTGTTTTGAATTTTAAAGTATTTTAAAAAAGAATTAATTCGCTTTTTGTTTAATAAGCCGAGTAATTGGAAAATTGGATCTTTTTTCAAGCGTGTAATTTTATTAATTAAGTAGATTTACTTACATTGCTACATATGCACTGGGTAGTTAAAATAATCTCAATATTTTTTTGTTTTTGATCAATAAAATATAATCAATTGTTTTGTACAAACTATTGACAATCTGATAATTTCTTAATCTAAAGATGTTCAGATATTTTAAAAGCAGAAAACATATTTATAAATACTTTTGAACTGTGCTATATACATACAATTCACTGAGTAATATAAGTGAATACGTTGTTATAATATAATATTCCCAATTATTTTAATGAAAATTTTTTTTCATTAATTATTTATGAAAATATAGATTATTATTTAACATAAACCATATAAATCAAAGTTTCACACTTTGTATAAAGTTCAAAAAAAACGTTCGAAAAACGTTCATCAAAATTTCAAAATTTTCATTCAGAATTTCTAGAAAATTTTAGAGTATGCAGTTTTGTAGCCCGTTCAATTTTAGTAAAACAAAGTGCAAGTTCAAAGTCGCTCGGAATTACCGTTGTCTTTTTAGATTTTTTTTTTGTGGAGGGTGTTGCGCATTTTCTTCCATACAAAAATAGACAAAAAAATTCTACAAAATTAATGGTTGAAACATGAAAAAAATTTTCATGAAAATAGTTGGAACAAGGTGTACACTTACATACATTTGACACTGACTGTATGTGTGTATATATCGCTCGTTTCCTGGAAGATTGTCATAATCTAAAATGGCTTTTCTTTTATGTTGTGTCAAAATTAGGGTCAATTGTGCAGCTTTACTCATTTTCACTTTGGTTAGCAAATATAGCAGGAAAGTAATAGGAAAACATTGACCAAAAGCTTTAAAGCCGTTTTTTGTTTTGTTGAGTTATGAATATCTTCCAGCAAGAAAGGGATTTGTACCTAAAAAATATAAAAACTTTTTTTGCATACATAGATGTTTATGGCGGTACGCGCCTAAACATATGTACATATTTAGACCTATGTATTTGTTCGTTAAATTTTAAATTTTTGCAGCGCCAATTCCACTTGCATTGCAATGCATTCGCGCCTCTCGTCGAATATCTCTTGGACAAGCATTTGCTTTTTGTGTTCCAATAAGGTGTTCTCGCGTATATAGTGCTCTATTATTTTTTCGTAATCACCATCGCCACCAGCCGCAGCATCGTCTGAGGCTACATTTGCACAATTTGCAGCCAATAGCTGTTGATGTTGTTGTTTTAGCCTTAATACTTCCGCTCTTTCTGCAGTAATACGCGCCTGTAATTGATTCTTCCAAGCAAGTAACTCCTGACTTTCTAATTGCAATCTAATTAGTTCAGAATATTCAGGATGTGTCTTAGGTACCATTAGGAAGGAAGAATCTTCATCAATGTAAAATCCATCAGGATGTGTACCATCTACTGCAAGTTGCGATTCTTCCGAATGGATGACATTTTGTGGTTCATTTTGCAATACGTCAGTTGCTTCATAATCTACATTGTCGTGGGTTAAAGAACTCCTTGTTGCAGTTGTTTCCGGTGACTCAGTAGTAAACTTGGTATTAGTTTTAATTTTAGTTTCGTCTTTAATAAACACGGATTTTATGGGCGTTTTGGCCGATCCATTTACGAGGGGTGCATCACAACCTTGAAGTGGTTGGGTGGATTTTGAGTCAGTCGTGTCACTGCTATTGGGTAGTGTACATGTGCTGGCTGTTTGTGACTCTTCCATTGACTTTTCTTGTCGCTTCTCAAAGCTGCGTAATTTGCGTTTAAGTTGAGTAATTATGCGTTGCACTTCCCATAGCTGTTCCTCGCGTTTTTTGGAAACGAAACCAGCATTCATTTCTGCGTGAATTTGAGCTAGTAAGCTTTCTTGTTTGCGTAGCTCTACTTGAATATCTTCCGGAGTTTCTGGGAGTTTCGGACTTGATGCTGTTATTGGAGGAATATATCTGTATGAAAGAATAAGTCAACAAAAATTTTATCTTAATTCCATATTTTCTACTTTATGATCATTTTGACGAGTCTGTAAAGGCGATGCGGTTTTCGTCTTGACAACATACTGCTTGTTTGAAGCAACAATCTATTCTTAACTTATTTTACATTTTAAAACTGATTTTTTCTATCTTATCAAGATGTTCGAGATCTTCTCAGTTTTATTTAATTTACTTACTTGATAAGAGTCATATCAGCAAACAAGATCTCACTTTGAGATAACAGCGCAACCAACAGCCGGTGTGACATCTGCATGGGTGGGCTTAACAGCATTGCCAACGATTCGGTTGTTAGTTTATTATGTTTACCATGTAGAATAACCGCGTTAAAGTGGAGTTGAATCCATGATAACAGTGTTCGGTTGCAGCTGGGAAGTAGTTCAAGTAGTTGTTTTAGCTCCTCCTGTTGTTTGCTCTGCGAATTAATTGATGCCGCATCTTCAAAACGTGATATCAAATCCGTGGTTAAAATCGGTTCAGGCAATTCACTAAAATAAACACAAAAATTACAAGTAAAAAAAAAATAACACAAGATACAGTTTAACTTTAACATATGAAAGCATTGTAATATGTACCGTAAAAACAATTTCAACAGCGCGCAGGCCGTTGGTATATCCAATTCATCTGTTTCTGGTTGCCTTTCTCTATTATTATACAGACGTTTGAAATGTTGGATGCGTGTTTTTAACGGTTCTACTTTATAGATTTGATCACTTTTAAGAGCGTGCTCTTGAAGGTAGTCTATACAATCGCGCACCACAAGCGGTAGGTCAACACCGTCATGACAGCGGCTCCGTTCCGTGGCTAAACTAACTGAAACTCCGAAAACTGGCTGTACGTCGCCCAATTCAAGTACTTCCACAGATACATTGTTTACTTGTTTTGCCTTCTTGTCCTTTTTGTCTTTATCCTTTTCTTTATCTTTTGATTTTTCCTTCTTTTCTTTTTCCTTGCGCTCCTTATCTTTCTTCTTATGATCCTTTTCTTTTTCCGTCTTTACCTTTTCCTGCGGTTTTTCATCTTCCCGTGCCTCCTTCTCCGACTTTTCCTTATCACGCGACTTTTCACGCTTCTCTTTACTTTTTGAAGAAGCAAATTTGAATGCCTTTGATTTTTTGGATTTCGATGGACTTCTACAGAGACATTAAAAAATATCATACTTTTCCACAGACAGAAAACTTACTTGGCATCCAAATCCTCCTCTGGAGAGCTTTCTCCCTCCAACGCCGCATAACCGCGGTCTTTGCCTTTATCTTTCTTGTCCTTTCTTCTACCAATAAGCAAGTCCTTTTTACTTAATTTATCATGGTCGCTTTCGCTATCTGCAAACATATTTGAATTTCTTATTAAACAGATTTAATTTATTTTCAATTTGCAAAATGCCGACTTACAATCGCTATCTTCTTTGCTCTTTTTCGATTTTCCATCTCCACCCTCAGAGGCATACAGCCCAGGAAAATCTTTTTCCACATCCGGACTGTCGAAATCCATTATTTATTTACGGTATGAGTGTTTTATTTATTAATAAATAAACAAGAAAATTATTTACCGTAGAGAACTTCACAGTTTACATTTTTCTCATTTGTCAACAGAACAGCTGTTAATTGACAACATCGCTCCCAATAATCGATGAAAGTTTTATCGGACACAGTGCAGCAAACACGTAAAGGCATAGAACAAAAGGAGCCTTGACTCACTACCCTATAAGAATTTGGTGATGGAAACTAAAACTATGTTCACATATCAATATTATCTCAATCAAAGCTCGTTTTTTAATCACCCCGTTTACACAGGCAAATCTCAGATTATTAGCCGTCAAATTTGTTGTGCTTGTTATTCTCACATCTCAAGGGAAATTTATGTTTCTTCTCTGTGCCACCGTGATCACGTTTTTCTTCTCTAA
The DNA here is from genome assembly GCF_013731165.1 of Rhagoletis pomonella. NCBI lineage: Eukaryota > Metazoa > Arthropoda > Insecta > Diptera > Tephritidae > Rhagoletis > Rhagoletis pomonella. Next base: position 7,766 of record NW_023459704.1, on the reverse strand, counting down.
TTTGCAATATAAATATATTTTAACTTAACATTTTATTAAAAATACCTTTACAAACCTCTTTTACTTGCTAGCGTACATTTTTGTTTACTTTTACATTTGGCATTTCTCCTCTCTTTCGCAAAAACAATCGATAAAACTAGGATGGACACCGAAAAGTTATCGGTTAAATCTGAGATTATTTTATAATTACAGATTAACAAGGTACGAATTTTATATGGCTAATCTCTTGTTATAATTACAGATTAGGGTGTTAAGCTCGAAAATGAGGATAATCGACTTATATGTGAACCTGGTATAACATTCTCATATATCTTACTAACACATTTGCAAATTTTGCGTTGGTTAAAAAGGTTAAGGTTATAGTTAAGGCCATAAGTTGAAAGAAGATAAAATATCACATGTGTACATTTGTTTTCATCATTTTTTGCACATTGGCATTAAAAACGTCATGGGAGTGTTTGATGGATATTTCCATCTGTAGGGTAATTAAACTGTATGTTTTTGCACTTGCTTAAATTCCTGAAGTTAAATTTATTGTTTTATGAATTGATTTGTTGTTGGAAAAGAAAACTTTTGATTATTAATAAATAAACTTTTAACGCGATCAAATAATAAAAAAAAAATTAAATTTTAAACAACAAAATCAGCCTTATTCCATGTGAATAAATCGTTCCCATAATTTAGCCTGTTAAAAACATATTGGAGTGGACTTGTTGACATTAACCGTGTAAACAGACAAAAAATAGTATCGGAAAGTTTGATTTTCAGAAATAAAAACAGCTCGAAAGCCACCTAACATGCAAAGTGTAACTGCTCCTGCAATCTGTTTTGGAAATTCTTCAGTTTGAGAGACTTTTGTAAAGGACTTGCACTTGTCACGTCTTACAGCTACTTAACAGCATACAAATTCACCAAAATTTGACACTTCTTTTGGTCTTCAGCTTAGGATTGGTCTTAATTTTCGGCTTCGCATCGATCGTGTTAGCAATTTTAAGCTGATGCCTATTTGACTGGTGAAAATTGCTGTGGATTTTATATATTTAGTTTCAAGAATATCAGCAGTGTAATTAAATTTTATGCCCCGTAGTTTTAGAGTCAAAATAAAGCGACTCTAACAAAGATGGCGTCGAGATTTCGGCAGCTAGAAAATAACTTTTCTCTTTCTTTCCTTCCCGCGTGATCTTGTGTCTTTCGTTCATGGAGTTTTCCATTATCGCTTCGCGCAGCAGCTAAAACAATATATGGATGTGGCATGCGCTGTGCATTTTCATAAATTTTATCTTATCTGTCAAAAAAGCGTTTTTCTGCCATCAGACGAAAAATCGCTCTTAACGAAACCACAGCCTTATTTGTTGAGCGACGATTCGTCAGCTGTTGTTATTTATGTATTTCGATAGTTGTTGACGAATTATTTGGAATCAACTTTTAATTACTCCTAGGTATATCGATGGAATCTGATTTACGAATTAAATAATTTAAAAGCTAAAATAGAAAAATGTTATTAAATCTAAAGAAAGAACAACGTGAGCATTTACAGTTGTTGCACCAGCGGTCCCCTGATGATATTGTAGAGCTGTGCAAGTCTGCTTTTGAATACTTGAGTTACGGCCCCAACATTCCACGCTATCAGCAACTTGCCACAAAATATGTTTCAAATCCAGAAGAAGTTCAGCATGCAATTGAAGCACTTATTGCCTTGCTTATTGATGCTACTAAGGCTAATGCTAGTGAAATTGACTTAAAACAATTGCAACAAGAGGAAGGCTATAATGATAACATTATAGAAGTGCTAACACAATTTGTGCACAGCAAACATCACTTTATCGAGGGATCCATTAAGTCTGCGAATATACGAGCATATCGGTTGGTAAATATTGAATGGCGATTGGAGGTACGTATAGCAACACGCAGTCTTTTAAGACAAAACAGTATACGCGTAACAATGAAGTTATTTCTACATACCGAACCTAAAAATGAAAACAGAGATTTGCTAGAAGTTGGCGAGCAGCAAGCAATTCATCCGGACGAGCGGCGAAACCGAAAGGATCTGCTTGTGCAGACAGATTTGAGTAGCCTGGTGTACATTATACAAGTATTAGAAAACGCTCTTTATGAATCAAAGAGTAGACGCATACGCAATATAGTTAGTGCAATACATTAAATAGAAATGTACGTTTCGTCGATAATGAAAACTTTTTAAACGTATGTGAATACAATTTTAAAACTTTTATTAAAATCTAGCATATAAAAATTATATACATATACTATTCTGTATTGTTTAATAGCTCTTGAGCGGCTGCTTTTAACAATTCTTTTTTCTTTTGTCTGTTCTCTCGTTTTTCCTCCGGAGTTTTCTTCAAACCCTTCACGCGACGCGTTTGTATCTTCGTCACATTCTGTTTTCCCAAATGCACACGACCATGTGTATTTCCCAGTTCATCGAAAGTAAGGTTCTTCTTCTTCTTTGGCTGCAATTGTTTAGGCTGCTTTCTTGCCTGTTTGTACAGATCCTCCGATGCAATTTTTGTGCGTCGGATCGAAAAATCTGCAGAAGGTCCAATTTCTACTAGTTCAATGCGCGGGGTCTTTTGGCCGGATTTTTTCAGCATTATCTTATAGGATCGCATCAGAATGGCCAAATCTTCGGTACATGTGAAGCTTATAACATGTTCAATACCCTGGAGACGAATAGCGTCCACTTTATCCTTATGGAATGTATCTATAAGCAAATTCCGAAAACGACGCAATTCCTCAGTTTGATTCCAACGTGGCCCATTAAATATTAAACATGGTTTAACGTTTGTTCCAATTTTTTCGGTTTTGAACTCCGACATTGCCGTGTAATGTTTTATACCCAATTCTATCATATCCAACACCTCATTTTCAAAAATGCGTCCAAGTACCAAATTATTTGGGCGCTTTTTAGACGTTGAGCCAAATGCGAAAAGAGCACAATCATTTTTCATAGTCAAACTTAAAAAGAAGATATCAGGAGGGGTTTGTTATAGGCCATAAAAGACTCACAATTCCAAAGAAGAAGGGTCATCAAAAGGTGTAATGTCATTTTTACGGTTTAGCACTTTTAGCAGAGGCTTGCGCAGTTGTTGCAGGTCCTTCATGCATGATTTTATATCTCCGCCACATTTGCGTCCATCGACAAAGAGCATATTACGAGTGGGCTCTATAAGCTGCGGCTCCCGCGCCACCAATATTTTTTTACCCTTGCGAGTTTTCGGTTTCCTAATTAATAAAATTTTAAATGTTTGCATAATTATCTGTATTGAAGTATTTACCTAATTCGCATTAAAGACATGTCGATTTGTTTTTAAATCTAAGCGAAAAATAAAAATTTTTTGTATTCCGGCCGTTGCACGTGTTGACAAGATATGATATATAAAATAGGGATGTCGGAAAAACATCGATGCATAGAAAATATCGATGTTTTGCTTCAATGCATCGAAAATTTTACACTTGATGTATAAATAGTCGATGTATCGTTTCCATCGATGTTTCTCCAGTTCTATTTTATTCCGAAAAAGGAAAAGGCGTATGTAATCTAAAAAATGCATAGTCAATAAAAAATAAAAGGTAAAACTGTATGAAAAGAAATAAGTAAAATAGTGAAAATTTAATAAATCGAAGTGAAGCTTTAGAATGGGAAAAACCTCTAAAGACAAGCGAGACATTTACTATCGATTAGCCAAAGAAGAGGGCTGGAGAGCTCGGAGCGCTTTTAAACTTTTGCAGATCGATGAAAAGTTCCACATTTTGAAAGGTATTGTTGCAATGGTTTCGTTTTCATAATTTTTACACAGAATTTCTTTGTTTACAAGATGTCACACGCGCTGTAGACTTGTGCGCTGCACCTGGTAGCTGGACGCAGGTGCTTTCCAAACGTCTCTATGAAAATCGTACTAACAATGAGGAGGTCAAAATTATCGCAGTAGATTTGCAAGCAATGGCACCATTGCCTGGAGTTACGCAGCTTCAAGGTGATATAACAAAATTAAGCACTGCCCAGGCAATAATTGACCATTTTGGTGGTGAATCACAAAAGGCACAGCTGGTTATTTGTGATGGCGCACCTGATGTTACTGGGCTACATGATATCGACGAATACATTCAAAGCCAGTTGCTGCTAGCTGCACTTAGTATAACCACACACGTGCTAATGACTGGAGGAAATTTCGTGGCTAAGATTTTCCGCGGTAAAGACACAAGTTTACTTTACTCCCAGTTGCGCATATTCTTCGAGAAAGTATCAATTGCCAAACCTGCAAGCTCGCGTAATTCTAGTATTGAAGCGTTTGTCGTGTGCCAAAATTATCGATGTCCAGATGGCTACATTCCACAAATGATCAATCCTATGGTCGACGATGTGCAAATGATAGTTAATGCAACCGACTCGAAAGTAAATCAAAAACTTATACCGTTTGTTGTGTGCGGTGATCTAAGAGGCTTCGATTCGGATATGTCGTACAGTTTGAATGTAAGTATTGAGACAAAAATAGCTCTATTTGATGAATATAAAATTAATGTAACCGATTTCTTACTTATTTAAAGCTAAATGAGGATTCGGAGTACACGTACAGAGAAGTTGTTCAAAAACCTATTTCTCCTGCTTACAAAGAAATATTGGACAAACTTAAAAATTGTTCTATTAAACATACAGCCATCACTGTTAAGCATGACGATGAAGCAGATGTCACTGAATCAGAACCCGCAGTATCAAATGACGATCCAGAGATGAAGTGAATGTACATGGTCCGATGAATAGCATTTAAGGTTAAATGTGTCTGGCTCTTAATAGAAATATCTTCCACTAAACTTGTGTTCTTGGGCATCATATAATCATAAATACTTATACATATTTGTTTCAACAAAACAAATAATTTTTAAGCAAAAAAAAACCGACTTCAATGCTCATATAAAGATTTAAGATTATCGTGATCCAATGATCGGATTTAAAGCAAATTAGTATGGGACCACCTGCGAGGTAACATTTAAAAAAAAAATAAAAAATTATAGAAATCGGTTAACGTGATTCAAAGTTGTGCGGTAACATACATAAAACAAAAAACAACATTCCGTCGAATTGATAACCTTCTCCTTTTCGTAAAATCGGTTAAAAAATCAAATACATACATACATGCCAATTCTTAATACTCCCGGGGAGATTGTTCTCCGGGAATTTGTTTCTGCCGAGAAAGAAATCCCCCAATAATTAACCCCCAGGAGTAGCATTTTCCCCGAAAACTTATGAGGAGGAAATTCGAACTTCGGAAAAGCTTTTTTGAGAGCTCAACTCCGCCATTTAATATAAAAAATCCTCAAGGAATTTTTATTCATGATAGAAGGAAAGGATAAGAGAAAACTCCCGGGAAGTTTCTGTTCAGAATCGGGGTAGATATAATATATAACTACATACATACTTAAACATAAGTATACATATGTAAACGCGTATGGTCGGCATGCGAGCGCTCCAAATCGAATATAGTAGTTTCATACATATTCGCACTTGTTTAGCGCGATCAAAATCGCGTGAGTGCAAAGTAGCAGTGCCTTGTATTTTAAAAAGTAATGGTAGAAATATAAGACACCGATGTCTTTCGTTTACTTCGATCATAGTACATATGTATCTGTAAGTTTAATATTTACACCTTTTCAATTTTGCACAGTTACTGAGTCGGATCTTTGTACTGTGGAACTGCTGCTTTCGGCGGGTTTAATTCCGTATTTATAGACTTTGTTTAGGCCCTCAGGAAAATCAGGCAGTAGGTTGTTAAAGTTCTCCACAGGTTGAGTTTGTTGTTCCGTCCAAATGCCATCTCCAGTAAAATGGAATTCGCATTCGATTAAGTAAATAATGAGTGTGAGCATTTCATGGTTATCCAAATAAAAAATGCTGTTCACCGGCAGTTGTAATTCTTCCAGAACTTCTGGGTTTTGTAATTGCATAAGCTTCTCTTCTATCCGTTGTCTGCGAATTAGGAAATTTTGCAAATTAATTTTTTTTTTTTTTATAAGAAATATTCTGAAAATGTTAAATCTTACATGGGGTATAATAATACGTGGATGTTATCATAAATGGCCGATATTGGAAACTTTTTCGATTGTAAAAAATCAAAACACTGCTTTAGTTGCAACACCGGTATGTGACACCAATTTGGATGTCTTCCAAGTAATGTCCGCACATCATTTTCGTCTTTCTTCAAAATGTTTGCCAAATAAACTACAACATCACGGCCTTTAGTGCGATCGGTTCCCTCGCGTGCAAATCTGTAAAAGCAAAGAAAAATTTTATAAGGATAACATTTTTTTTTAAGATACGTAGGCACAACATACTTGGCAAACTTTTCCGAGCCCCCTGATAAAATGTGTAACGAGGCACAACGCACCTTTAGCTGATTCAGGTATTCTAGGCGCAAACGAGCTTTGTTTTGGTAATGTACCAGCCGAAGAACACGTGGGTTGGTGCCCAACACTTTGAATTCCTCAATGGTGTGCAGGTCTTTCAGTCGTTCCAATACTGTATCCGATCCAAGTGTCAATATTTCCAAACATTTTATGACTGCCGATTCAGAAATGCCATAAGCTTTTACATGTTCAAGTGTTTTCAACAATCCATCACAGGAAGACATTAATATCTTCGGACGTCGATAGACAATATCGCGCATATCCTGCCCATCTATGCTTACAATTTCTTTGATAATGCGCCGAATATTATCCGCATCACCATATAATAGGTAAGCATTTTTAATTATACGCTCTTTTGGAAATCGTAGATCTTCGAGCAGCACCTGCACTACTGATTGGACTGATTTGAAACTGCGGTGGCGCACACGGTGGTACACTTGCCATAGTTTTTTAATGTCGTTGTCGTTCATATCTAAACGTTGCCGCAGATATGCATTAAGTATGCATTCTCGTAAATATTTTAGATGTATTGCTTCGTTTAAATCCTTAAATCTTTCGGCGGGTAGCTCCAGATCATTGAAACTGTTACATAAGTTTTCCAATACATTTGCTTCGAATGGGATATATCCATGGGATTTCAACATAGAAACTGTCTTATTTAAAACAGTTATGTATTTCGACAACAACACCAGAGTGATGGGTTTAAACCCACACTCATGAAGAACTTGGTAACGATTCTCGACTGTTAGGGCATTTTGATATAGCATTAATGGCTTTGTGAGTATTGTTTCGACATCAAAATTTAACCTCTTCAAAGCATTGGCTGTGTTAACTGCGTCTTGTCGTTTAACGGTTTTCAATTCTGGATGCTTTTCTAGTACGGCATTCCATCTACGATGAGTGGAGCCTGAATAGTTATTACAAAAGAAGGTTTTTAGTTATAAGCCAACGTTGTAGTCTACTCCACTTACCTATTTGGCATTTTAAATAGTGTGCATTCACTGGCTCCTCCTGAGGCACTTCTAGTCCATTAGCACTTTCTGGTGGGGAGACGGCGTGAATGTTGTTCTTTGAGGTCATGGACTTGCTACTTCGACGGATGTTCGAAGCAAAGTTGCGTTGGAACATCCCTTCAAAGTGTCCGATCAAACGAGTTATGCTTTTCTGGTTGTTTCGCAACATAATTTTAATTAAGTTTGAAAAGTTTTAATCTAGATAAGAGCCAGAAGGATTTATATCCCATTTGTTTTCGCAACAGCTGTTTTTATTTCTTTGCGTGTTATCCATTATTGCTTTTTTGTTGTGATTTTTAGATTCGGTACAAGGCAAGGCGAATTTATACTTCCTAC
>NW_023459703.1:17452-50775 GCF_013731165.1 Rhagoletis pomonella | reverse complement strand
AAATTCGTATAATTATTTTTCTCTCTCCTGCTTTAGCCATCTAAATTTTTCTTGTCATTAGATGTTTGCTAACTTTACAAAATACAATTTTACAAATGCCAAAATTAGGCTGTTGAGTAAATGCTTGCAATACCAAAGAACACTTATGAAAGGTATATGAAAGAAAGAGACCAATCCAAATTCTGAAACAATGATTTAAATCGAAAAAAAATATTGTAGAAGGTCAAGTGGAAAATTAGGGCAGAAGATACTAAATTTTTCGGTAAAACCGCAGTAAATTTATTGCAATTGCCGTAAGGTCGGAACACCGCTCTGGTGACATGTCGAAGAATAGGCCTTTCAGAACCACGTGTTGTTCTTTTCATACTATGTATATAAATTTGTACATGCATTCACACATATGTATGTACATACGTAGCTGTATCCGTTTGTACACTCGCCACTCTACAAACTTAACCCATCACAAGTTGCTCGCTTACTGTGTAAAAAAACAATTTTGTATAAAAGGAGAAGTAAAAACCGATGCTAAAGTTAAAACTTATTTTGGTACTGTTTTTGTTTTGACTGCTTAATTTTACTGTTGTGCGAGTACAGTGAAGCAGTCGCATATTTAATAGAGTTAAATCTATAGAGGTAGCACAGAAGAGTAATGACCGCTTAGGCGGTTACAGCGCCAATATAGAAGACGAAGAATCTATAGAGGTAATCAAGAGTCAAGTTGTATGGGTCTGCATGACCATAGAAATAACCGGCCATATTCAAGTGCTGGAGAATCTCGCTAGCGTTTCGTTGACTGGGCATTTGACAGCAGACTTTTTCAATTGTAAAATGTCGCCAAACAAGGAGATTAGAGCTTTACAGGTTAAATTTGTATTTGTCACTAAATAAAACGATGAGACGAGCGAGATTTTCCAGCACGTGAAGACGGCCGGTAAGGTATGACAGAGTTGGTGGATGAATTACATACATAATTAATTAATGTTTGACCGAGCCTCTCCTCTAATTTGTGGTGTGCTTCATGATGGCGCACAAATGGAGGCAACACATAACAAATGAATGCTACAATTAATAAAGCCAAAGGCGTATTTGCATTTTTAAAGTGATGGTCAAAAGAGTTGAAAGACCCTAAATTTACAAAAGCTCTTTTTACCACTTCAGTTAGACCAGTATTAGGACACGGATCTATTATTTGGAATCACCGCTAACAAGTTCATTCAGAAAGGATTGTATCAATTCAAAAAGAATTCTTGCTCTTTGCATGGCGTGATTTTAACTGGCATTCAAAATACAATCTCCCTCATTTGGCTAGTCATCTAACGCTCATTAATTTGCCTACACTTGCAAGTCGTAGAGAAATGCTAGGTATAATTTTTATCGTAAAATTAATGACAGGACCGTCCCTTCTGGCTGAGGCAAACTTTAATATTCCCTCTCGAGTATCAAGACATTTTCGACCTCTGTTTTTGAAGCCATGCAAAACTAGTTTTGTACTAAATGAATCATTACATTATTTATGTCAATATTTCGAGCCCTAACCGCCAAAATAACGTAAGCGACATTTTTTTCGAAATTTTATTTTTGATGCAGAAATGCATCTAGATGTTCTAGGAATATTTCTGCATCAAAAATGAAATTTTGAAAAAAAATGTCGCTTACGTTATTTTGGCGGTTAGGGCTCGATTTAACTCTGTTTCCAATACGTTTGACGTATCGGACTCGATGTTTACTATAAAGAATTTCATTTTTTCTCTCAATAATTGAAGTACAATCTTTAGCATATCCAATCAGCTGATTAGTTCGATCCTGTAGCTGAATGGTTTTATATCTCGACATTTAACAAACTCCTGTTTTCACGACAAGGCATCAAAAAAAAATAAAGTTTCGTACGTCTGCGCACTGCGTCCATCGTGTCAGTTGGACGGGAAGAGGGGGTAAAACCGTTGGGATTATTTATTTAGGTGGTTTTATGGGATACGCTTTTTTATTGCCTTCCGAGGGAGTGGCGATAAAACCTGGATCCTACCAATTGATAGTATGCAACTCTAGCCAATATGCTGGCAGCGGTAGACGAAGCGAGATGAAATTTTTTAAATATAGGCTATTTGGGATTAGCGCCAAAGAGGTTAATGAGAAATATGTTTAGCGAAATTTTTTGTGAATATACTATTTGAGATCTTATGGGCTGGGTATACGATTGGTTGTGATCCGGAAAAAAATTGAAATACTGTATAGTTTTCACTCTAAGTGGATAAATATTGCATTGGTTAGTCGGCTAATAGGGATGGCTTTGAAGCAGTTGCTTAATAAGATCACTCAAAGTTGTAGGTATTGTAACTGATTTCCACCCATTATATGACGAGAATTTGTTCCACAGCTCTGCATTCTGAGACTTTGGTTACAATTTCAGATAAAAATCAAATAGTAACTTGAAATCTCAGCACTACGTAAACTACAAGTTCCGGCTAATAAAAACCACTTAGCAAAGATGATGATGGAAATCTGGTAACAGATGTCCAGAGATAATAAAATCTTCTTTCGCCGCACAAAACCCGCTCATCATGCCCATCCTAGTATATGATACAGAAACGTGGACAATTACAAGATTCGAAAGGGCGGGTCTTAGAAAATTCGAAACAAAGATTCTGCGGCCTTTACTTGTTCGCGACTGCGAACGATGGGTTGAACAAGCTTTGCAGAATCATTAACAGTGTGCAGTAAAATAAATTTCAGCCGTTTCGTTGGCTTGGTCATGTCGGATGAATTACAGATGGGAACAGACGGGCCCTCAGCGGGAGGCCTATGAATATATCGGCGGAGTTTATTTGTATTCTAAATCGTTGTGTGAGTTGCTCATTCAGATGATTGCGGTAGCTTTAAATTGAAGTAGCCGGACGCCCACGGTAAACTGTGGAAGTAATCTCCGTCATATCAAAATGAATGTACATTTTGTTGTCCACGAGTATCCAGAGCTACTCTGGGTTAGCATTATTTAGTACACGAACTTGAACTTCCGTCTCATTTTCTTTAGAGGAAATCGATTAATTGGATGAAGTGAGGTAAAATAAATATTCTCAAATGATATAATTCCCCGGTAGTGAGCTCCACTGTTCACGGCAGCAAGTTAGTAGCAATAAAAGGCATATATTTTTACACATTTACTTGACTACAAACATGTTTACTTGAGCCCATTGGCTCACTCATTGTTCGCACTTTATAGCCTGTCAAAGTGCAATTCAATACAGTGCAGTCGGTTGACTTTAGTTTAGCTTTAGCTCGGTTCAGGGTACATACTTATTTTGTGTTGCATAAAGTAGCTGCTCACAGTCATTTGCTCCTGATTACCGTGTCTAAGATCATAAATTTGTTTATGAGCCACTTTTTACGAGCTCGCATTGTCAACGCTTCGCAGCAACAGAGGTTGGAAGTGAGTGCGTCGGCCAGGCAAATAAAAACACATGCACACAAGTGTATGCAGATGGTAAAGATAACAAAGCTAAAAACGCGCTACGTACACAAACGTTGATGCTACGCAACTTACTGGCGGCGTCCCTCGATACATTTTAATGCGCGCTGCATGGGCGATGATTGCCAAGGCAGTGGAGTGCACAATCGCGGAGGCCGGCTCCTATTTTTATACCCGAGCGCACTTGTGCACAAGGGTATATTAATTTTGTTCACATAACGGTTGTTTGTAACAGCCAAAACGAATCGAGATAGATATAGACAAATGTATACATAAATGATCAGGATAAAAAAAGAAATCGATTAAGCCATGTCTGTCTGTCCGTTCGTCTGTCCGTCTGTCCGGGTACACGATAACTCGAGCAAAAATTGAGATATCTCAACGAAATTTGGTATGTAGGTTTCCCTTAATCCAAGGTAGGTTGCTATTGAAAATGGGCGAAATCGGACTGTAACCACGCCCACTTCCCATATAACGGTAATTTCCAGAAATACGAAAACTGCGATATTTTAGTAACTACTGAAGATAAATCACTCAAAATTGGTATTTACAATAATTTTTTGACAAAAAATAATAATATTATACATTTTTGGAAAATGGGCGTAGCCACGCCCACTTATGGTTACATGTGTATATCGTGGTAACCGCTGTACCAATTTCTACCAAACTTGGCACAGTTGTCGGCCTTCGTACAGCATACAAAATCGCCTAAAATTTTTAAAATCGGACGATAACCACGCCCACATCCCATATAACGGTAATTTAGAGAAATACAAAATCTTCGATAAATCAGTAAATATTGAAGCTAATTTATTCAAAATTGATGCTTGCAACAATTCTTTACCAAGAAATACGTTTGTGATAAATTTTTGGAAAATGGGCGTGGCACCGCCCACTTATGATCACATATATGTATCTCAGTAACCGTTCCACCAATTTGTACCAAACTCGGTGTGGTTATTGTGCTTGCCACATATAAGCAAACCGTTGAATATTATTGAAATCGGACTAAAATAACGGCCGCTTCTCATATAACGGTAAATTTCAGAACTGCTTGAAACTTCAAAATTTCGAAATCTAAGGACTCTAATTTACTCAAAATTTATACGCCCCATATAGCCGTAGCTTTCGGTAAGGCGAAAAACATATATTTAATACGTGCGCCGGGTATTTAATGTTCGGCTCTGCCCGAACTTAGGCTTTCTTACTTGTTTTATGTACATATGTGTATTTGCGCATCGATTGTCATAACTTTTGGAGAAATGAAGACATAAACGTGCTCATTGTAGACAAAACCCAAGCCAAGGCAAACTCTACAACAGCAGCAATGGTAGCAGTCATAATGAAACGGTGTGCAATAAATTGTCAGAGACATATATATGTATGTACTTATATACATTCAAACAAATGTATTTGTACTTACATATGTAGATACTTAGATATATGAAGCGCTTCTTTGCTTGTTTGCTTTTAGTAAACGCACGGACTAAACTGACTGCTAGGCTATTCTTTGCTTTTCTGCTGCGTTTTACAGCCACCCATACGTGCATACAAAATAACGCTTTATAGATGTTTAACCATTAGCCAAACGGTAGTTATGGAAGGCTCATAAACTTTTATTTGTTTGCTAGCTTCCAAAAATATTCTTCACTTTTGGTCGCGCAACCCGTCGTGGGAAGTGAGCGAAGTAGGCCGAAATAGTAGCCATAAAGTTCACCCCCTTGCGAGTATACATCCACACACGCTTGAACGCTTATCGTCACAAAGACGAAATGCTTGGAAGCGTGCATTCATGCTTAATCATTGGTCAAATTGGCGCGTCATGCAATGCTCGTGCGCTTTGCTGGTAGGGCAGCGGCGTATCATTCTAGCCACCAATAGCAGATATGACAAGACAGATGGGAACACGCAACACATTTGACTGATGCCTCGCCTCTAGCGTGTACGTGCACTTCATACCTCACACGCATATATTTTTCAAACTGTTTCTCTAGATTGTGAAAAATTCCCCTCTGACCGCTTGTTTACCGACGGCTCAATGGCGTTTGACACTGGCTGATTTCAAGGACATATCGCAATCAGTCGTCTGGCCGCTAAAGCTGCCGGCGTTGGCCTTGCACAGAATTAACCGCAATAGTTTCTCAGGTCGTGGCACGCCGCCAACTATGTAGAGTGTGGCGCCTTCAACGTCTGTGGTGGTTGTCATCTTAACACACTTCATTAGTTGAAAAATTCGAAAATTTACATCGAAAACAATGCGTTGCACCATTCTTTTCTGCTTCTTCTTACACTTGTGTGTTTTCGCCGCATTAAAGGCGAATTGGCAAACTGGCGCGCGCAATGTAGCTAATGCACACTTTCTTCTATGTTTCGGTATTCAACAAAACTTACACCCAGCATAAAGCACGATTACCTCAGAAATTAATGTGGAACTGAAAGCGTTTCCCCTTTCGCTTCTAGGAGGTATTACTTTAGTATGGGTATGCCGTTGGCGGTAATCGCAGATTACTTTGCATTCTCCGCAAAAGGTTAAGGAATCGAAAGACTGTTTAGACGTTTTAAAGCGGTGATGGGCACCGTCTTGCCCGCGGGCAAAGCTCTTTTAAGCGTATATTACTTACAATGTCTAAACTGGCTTGCGATTCCTTAACCCATTACGGGGATTGCAAAGTCATCGGCAAGCCATAACCGCCAATGATATGCCCAAGTTACAGTAGAAGCGAATGGGGAAGCGTTTACCAATTTATCTCGATACCACAAGAAGCTAATGCATATTTTTTGCTGTGCACTAGCTACTCTCTTTGCATATTTCGCGCCTAATATTTTCATACATATGTACTACATCCATACTTATGTATCTATGTACGTACATATTTATATTATTCATATGTTTGCGCGAGCTTGGCTCCACCTCCACAGCGTCAGTGCGCAGCCGCGTGCCCAACGCGCTCACTCGATGTTACCGCTCGCTCGCTTGTTTGTTCGGTCAGTCATTTGTGCGCTTCATTGTGGGTGAGCTTTTCCACTGCCGCGCGCTTTCCGTCCGTGCCCAATGTATTGTTATTGCTGGTCATTTTGTTGTTGTTGATTTTGGCTTATGCTGTTCCTGGTGGTAGTGGTGTTTTGGTGCCAATGACAAACGAATGACAGACATAAGCGGTTGTCGACAACGACGACGCTGAGCGAACACGCTGAGATAATTCGGAGAGATAAGAGTCCAAACGACCGACCCATGCCCGCCAGTCAGAAGGCAGCAGCAAACAGCGATGGCATTTGAGTGCTTTGGCGCGCACTGTTGGGGGTGTAGTGGTGGCGCGCGCTGCAAATGTGTGCGTATATGAGTCAATTTAATTATGTATGTCTGTTCACTTGCCTATCTTTGCGCGTCTGTGTGAGTGTGTGCATTGTGGTTATTGTGAGCGACGGTTGGGGTGGGTTGCGGTTTTGTGCAGCAGGATGCCAACCTCTTCTAATGGCGTATTCTGATGGGTATTGGGTGGCTAATGTATCTGCTGTTTGTTGTATTTATTGCAAAAAAGTTTTAAGGTTGATGATAAAAACGTCTGAACCGGGGTTGTGGGGATGGGGCTGGCGCCCGCTTTCGCTCTGATCTTTTCCCTGCAAGTCTTACCCAAAAAAAATTGCCAGCAACAAAAACAGAAAACTAGGAAATACAACAACGCGCACACAAACAAAGAATAACAACGAATCCAATAATAATTTCTGTAACAACAGGGACTGCAAATTACTGGCGTCGTTTTGAGCTGCTGCAACTGTTGCAACAACAACAATAATAATAGCAAAATGCCAGACGCAGCAAAACTGCAATTCGAGATAAATATTAAAAAAATTAATATTTCATTATCTGAAATTGTGTGGCACAACTTTCATGGCTTTTTTGCTCGCCGCCCTCTTTGGCGTAGAATTTTCATCACATTTTCATTATTATTTTCAGTACGTACATAGCACATACACATATGTACATATACTCGCTACGTATGTATGTATGTACGTACGGTTGCAAGTATGTATGTATGTATATTAGGGTGCCCATCGAAAATGTTTTTTTATTCGTTTTTATGAAAAATATTACTGTCTGATTTTATAGATTTTTTAAGGGTTATTTAGAGGTCGCGACCTGTCGATTTAGGTCCAAAAATACGGTTTTGTAGATTTATGAGTTTTTGAAAGACTATTTTTGATTCGATTTCAAAGATCGAATATGATCTGAGAGGAGGATATCTAAAATAAAAATAAAATTATAGTTTAAAAAACTAAAACCTCGCTATTATAATTTCCATTTGTACTGTCATCAGGTATCCAGGCTTCACCAGCGTAACGGTAATTTCAAAAAACTCAAAGCTAGCTTTATTTTAGCGGGCGTAGATTTTGTCCTATTTCAAAAATATTCAAGACGGTACTTGAGGAGGTTATGCACAATTTGTAGGTATACCAAATTTGTTCAAGATCGGTCAAATAGTTTTTGAGATACGCATATATCATAAAAGTGGGCGGTGCCACCCATGTTCTCCTAAAAATTCTTGAAAAACCACTTCTTTGCTAAAGAGCGATTGTATATAACAATTTTGAATAAATATTGATGAATTCCGTATTAAACAAATGTCGCCTAACTTCGACAAATGTTGAAATAAATGTGCTATCAGGTTATTAAAAAAAAAAAACTTGATTTTAGATAGTACTACATATTTTGAAATTGTGGAAATCATCTGTGGTCAAAATTTAAAAAATTAAGAGAGATATGGGTTATTTTTATTTTACCCGATAAAAAATCCCAACAAACCAAGTCCGACAATAGATTATTTTATACTATTTTAAAGGCCTATATATCATCATCTCAGACCTTATTCGATTTTTGAAATCGAATCAAAAATAGTCATTCAAAAACTCATAATCTACAGAATCGTATTTTCTGACCTAAATTGACAGGTCGCGACCTCTAAATGGCAATTAAAAAATTTATAAAAATAGGCAATAATATTTCTCATAAAAGCGAATAAGATTAGGGGGTAGGGTCTTGAAATTTCGAAAAAAAAAACATTTTCGATGGGCACCCTAATGTTAATACAGTCCTGTCTGGGTTTTCTCAACGCTCGGTTTGCGCAACATCTCGTTTTAGCAACAGCAAAATTTTTTACATTTAGAACTCTAGATGCACAACCATTTTCTGTAGAAAAAGGTACTTGATAATTGCAACTTTTAAATTTTTGAATTAATAGTCAATGCCTGTAGTTTATTTACCTATGCAGTATTTCTGTTGAAGCTTTAGCGAAGAAGTTTTCATTCAGTGAACACTTGACGCGAATTATGTAAATCAGAAATTTCTCATGCACATGCACATGCAACTTGTATGAGATCAATCGAAATTGAACGGCGTGCGTATGAAGCTAACTCAATTTCCAATTTTTGTTCTGCGTGACATTTTGATTTGACGTTTCGCTCAATGAAATCAAATGCAAACGCATGCAAGTCAATTTCGGGTGACGCAAAAAAACAAATTCGACGGCATGCGTACCAAAACGCAAGCCGCGAATATTAGGTTAGCCTGTTAAGGTGCTGGCCCAATGCAGGCTTGCTTTGCTTGCTTCGCTGCGAGAAGTGTCAAAAATTATTTGGAATATACTAAAACGTATAAAGGCTGGCCAAATGGCAGCTTTTCTTCACTTGCTTTAAGCGCCTTAAAATTTGAAATAGGCAAATGTTTTATTTGAAAGCGTTTTGTAGGCTTTTGACAAAGAGTTATGTTTATTTCAAAATACATAAATTCAAACAAAAATTTGCTTACTTAATTTAAAAAAGTCACAGAAAATGCAAATAATTCGAAATGAAATAAAAATGATTCATTGTTTCCATATTTATATTTAACATATTGTTATCTTATAGTAAAAAGTTGCAAAGCCCAGTTTTACAAATTTTAGCCGAGAGAAAAAAACTTCTTATAGTTCTTTTCTCCAAGTAAATCGCTTTTTTAAGTTATAGTTTTTTTGTAGTAAATTTAGATATAGATATGTATGTATGTATCATTATTATCACTTCTTTTAAATACAAACATTATTTCGCATTAATTTAAAAATAAATCTGAAAGTTTTTCATAAATTTTTTAGAGTTTTCTAGGAAATAATTGTTAACGTTAAGGGAACAGACATTGACTTTTCAAAAAGACAGCTGGTTACTTTGACAGCGTTCCAAGCCACCATTTGGCCAAGCAAGTTTTCAAAGTAAATCAAAGCAAATTGAAGTCAGCAAGGCGCGCAAAGCAAGCCTGCATTGGGCCAGCGCCTTTAGTGCGATGGAGCCTCAAGGGAAAAGATTAACCATAAAGGAAAGCCTGCAATAAGGTGGGCTGGACCAAACTCTATATCAAAACGTTAAATATAGTCTTACAGAAAAAAAATATGACTTAAACAAAGCGAAGAAATTTTCTTCAGCTTTTTATTAATGATTTCTTATTCAAACTTGCTTCCTAGAAACCACCCCATTTTTATACCCGAGCGCACCTGTGCACATGGGTATTATAACTTTGTTCATATAACGGTTGTTTATAACAGGCAAAACGAATCGAGATAGATATAGACAAATGTATACATAAATGATCAGAATGAAGAAAGAAATCTATTAAGCGGTGACTGTCTGTCTGTCCGTCCGCCTGTCTGTGTACACGATGTCTCGAGTAAAAACTGAGATATCTTAACGAAACTTAGTACGTGTACTACTTCTTTCGGGCGAAGGACGGATGCTATTGTAAATGAGCAAAATCGGAGAATAACCACGTTTACCTCCCATATAACGGTTGTTTTCAGAAACACGAAAACTGCGATATTTTAATAACTACTGAAGATTATTACCACAAAATTGATATTTACAATAACTTTTACACGAAAATCAAGAATATTATAAATTTATAAAAAATGGGCGTAGCCACGCCCACTTTGCATGTGTATATCTTGGTAGCCGCTCCACCAATTTCTCCCAAACTTGGCACAGTTGTTGATCTTGGTACAACATACCAAATGGCTGAAAATTAAAAAAATCGGACAATAACCACGCCCACATCCCATATAACGGTAGTTTAGAGAAATGCGAAATCTTCAGTAAATCAGTAATTACTAATTTATTCAAAATTGATGTTTGCAATAATTCTTTAGCAAAAAATACGTTTATGATAAATTTTTCGGAACGCCCATTTTTCACCACCCGCTTATGAGCACATATGTGATCAATTTGTACCAAATTCGGTATGATTATTGCGCTTGCCACATAAAAGCACAACGTTGAAA
This sequence comes from Rhagoletis pomonella, assembly GCF_013731165.1. Taxonomy (NCBI): domain Eukaryota; kingdom Metazoa; phylum Arthropoda; class Insecta; order Diptera; family Tephritidae; genus Rhagoletis; species Rhagoletis pomonella. The sequence goes on along the minus strand of NW_023459703.1, from coordinate 40,017 downwards.
ATTTTTGAAATCGGTCGCCCACTTTTCATATAACGGTAAATTTCAAAAATGCTTGAAACTTCGATATTTCGAAATTTAAGGGCGCTAATTTACTCAAAATTGATACTAACAAAAATCCCTTGAAAAGAAGTAGTATTATTATGGAATTTCGGAAAATGGGCGATGGGATCGAAGATGATTGAAATGGGGGTAATACCACCCCTTCTTACCATGTAGCGGTAGTTTTCGGAAAGCTGAAAAAAAACTATAATTAGTACTTGCGCCGGATATTTAATGTTCGGCTCCGCCCGAACTTAGACTTTTTTACTTGTTATGAATCGTTTCATTAATTAGTTACGTAAAGCAAGACAGTACTGTAAAATATTTATACGTCGAATACTATGTTTTCTTCTTATTTTGCTCTTTTCATTTGATATTTATTCAGAAAATGAATTTACTCTTGCCTAAGTCGGACAGCGAAGCATGCTGGTTAAGATTCTCATAAACTGAGTCACGAACGGACCCATGCATGGACAAATGCCACAATTGCATTCAGATAAGTTGAAATTTCAAGACTTGGAATTAAATAAAATATGCATTGATTTACATAACTGAACACTTGTGGATGTACATTCAAACGTACACTTGTGGTCAGCTGATTAAGTTAAGTGACGTTTTGACCAGTTTTAGCTATTTTTTCTTTTGTTTATTTAGTATTTATATTCTTTGTTTATAAAAGTCTAGCACATTACACCACACAAACAGCACAACCACCACCGCATAAATCCACATTTCAAACTTCCTACAAAATTTATAAAATACAACAAACTTTAACAATTACCCTTTAACCTACTAATATATAATGGGCTATAAAACTGCATACCTAACATTTTTCTAAAAATTGTTAGAGTTTCAAATTTTTGGGAGTAATTGTTAAAGTTTGTTGAATTTTTATAATTTTTGTGCGAAGATTGCAGTGTGAATTTATTTGGTGCTGGTTATGTAATGTGCTAGACTTTTATAAAAAAAATTACAGTAGAATCTCGAAAAAGTTAACGGAAATGTCCCAAGGGTAATTAACCTTTTCAAACTATTAACTTTTCTAAGCCGTTTTCAAAATTTAAAAAATATAATAAACTAACTATATAACTTTTACAAGCATGTTCTGGTTTATATGGTTTTCTTGGTCTTTTTTTCATATGCCCTCGCCTACGCCTTCCAAATTGCATAACGTTTTTTCTTTATTTTTGAGACGCCTGCATTAGATTTACTATAGTTCAACGCCAATCGATTTACGTAAATACCTCGTCAATTTGCTTATTTCAATCGCAGCTTTCTGATCTAGATTTAACCTGATTTGCGATTATTTTTCCTCTTTTTTGACATTTTTTAAACACAACAGCAATACAACACCCACAAATTCAAACCCTTACGACAAAAGGACATTCGGGAAATACCCGTAAACAAATTGAGGTCGGGTTTGTTTTTGTTTCCAAACAAATGGTTGGTTTGAAAAATTTATAAGAGTTAACCCAAAAGTTAACTTTTCAGAGCGGTACGTGCACGCTGAAATTCGGTTAAGTTATCCGAGCTATTAACTTTTGTGCGAGCTAACTTTTCCGCGATTCTACTGTATAAACATTAAATAAACAAAGGAAAAATAGCCAAATCTTGTCATAATGTCACTTAACTTAATCAGCTGACCACAAGGATATATGTAAGTAGCTGCGAGTAAAATAATAGCAGCAAAATTCAAAATGGTGCTGTTGCCAACTTATGTTTGTTTATTTATTGTTAATAACTTTCATTTAAAATATTAGACTCATACTTCAGATCGATTGAAATTTTTTGTCATCTTGGCTTGTTAATATATAAATCGAGATCCGGAGGGCTGGCTGTGGAACAGCGATTTTGACCATGTTTTTTTAGCTTTTAAAGATGCCAATTAAAACCGATTACTCAACATACTTCAGATGACTTGAAATTTTGATAGAATTTTATTTACTGTATATAGAACATGAATTCAAGGGTGCCTGTCAACTCTAATGGTCTTAAAGTACTGCCAGCTCATGTTGAAAGTGCATTGTTTCGAGTATAAGTCAACATACTTCCAGACGGGTTGCCCTTTTAACAGCACATCAGTAATATTATAAATCGATGAAATATCTTCGGCCAGCCTATTGGTCACATCATATGTAAAATGTCAAAAACGTCCGCACACCCGAGAGAAAACATATATCGCTCATATGCCATGTCGTATGAGTTATCTATCAACATCAATATTTAGTCCGGTGGAAAGTGAGATTTTAAGTCACTCTGATACTATTTTCTACTTATTAATTTATTTTTACGCTTCCAAGGAAAAAATGCAACGCTAACTAAAGTATTTAATTTTATGAAGGGTAAAACTGTATTTTATTGGGTAGAAATTGAGTTTTTTGTTCTACATTGAAAATAAAATCTGCGTAAATATAACGAAAACTTGCGTACATTTTACGAAAGTTTTCGTCATTTTTAGCCACGAAAGTTTTCGTTGATTGTACAAAACCGTTTTCGTACATACTACGAAAATATGAGACATCAGATCTTAGTACATTTTACGAACGTATTCGTACTATTTACGAACGAATTTCGTACTATTTCTTTATTTTTTACGAAATTTTTGTAAAATGCACAAAATACTTCGTATATTTAACGAAATTATTTTCCTAAAAACTGCGGTCGTTTCGTAGAACTTCCGATTGCTTTCATTCACCACACTGTAAAAAACATAAGACGAAAACACAACACTTTTATTTTTTTTTTATTCCTAATTTTAAGCGTTTTTCTTTAACAAAATGTTTTGCAATGTTTTTATGTGGAGGTACTTGGCAGGTTCGCAGCTTCTTCGACGTCTGTTTCCTCTCTCGACTTAAAATTAAAAGAAAATTACAAGGCGTCTGAAAGGCAAGTTTCAGTGAAAAATCATACATGTACTTACTTAAAATTTCATTAAGTAGTGCGTCTGCTCCTGGCTTGGACTTTCCGTTGATAGCTAACTGATGAAACTGTCTATTTATGAAGTCCCACATTGCAGAGCAAGACCATAGGAATTGGCAAGCAAACTTGAATTCATTAACCGACTTCCAAAAAAGGAGGAGGTTATCAGGTCGTCGGAATATTTTTTTTTTTTTTGTTTATATTACCGCATAACTTTGGACCACATCAACCAATTTCGATAATTCTTTTTGCAACGAAAAGGTAGTGTCTCAGAGGTAGTTCCATAATAATTTGGTTTAGATCCGATCAATGGATCATGAAATATATAGATATATATATATTTTTTTAAGTCGGTTTTTTTTTGCTAAAAATTACTTGTTTTCTATATACTGTAATTCATCTGAAGTATGCTTAGTAATGGATTTTAATTGGCATCTGTAATAGCTAAAAACGCATGATCAAGACCGCTGTTCCGTAGCCAGCCTTACTGATCTCGATTTATATATTAACAAGCTAAGCTCACGAAAAATTTCAATAATCGAAATTTTGATGCACAATTTTTTAAGTTTAATTATTTTTTATGAACTATTAGTCCAAGAGCTGGCATCGTTTTTCTTACATTTTTTATAACCAGGCTGGAACTTTCATGATGAGTCCGCTATGATGGCTCATTAAACTAACTGAAAATCTGGCGGCCCTCCAGCGGTGGCTTTGGCGCCAGCACGATTTTTAAGGATACAAAAAAAAAAACACATCAGTTACACTATTTTAACCGGTCTGACAATTTGGGATATCAAAGTTGGTACTTCTCCGAAACCGAAAAAAAAAACGACGGACTGGTAGGGCGGTGGAAAGTGGGTGCCAGACGCGGTTAAAGTGGCGTTTAAAATAAGACTATTTACACTATAATAACCAGGTTAAATTTTATGCATTATCATGGGGTAAATCCTCAGGAGTTATGTGTTTGAAGCTAGACGAAATTTTGGGTGAAAGCGCCCTGCCAGATCCAAAAATCCGTTGCTATGCAGGCGTTCAAATAAACTTGTTTCTTACTATTTTTTAATATACTTTGTTGACGAAATGAAAAGGTATAGGTAAAAATACTATTTTTTCGGTTTCGGAGAAGTACCAACTCTGATATCCCAAAATGCCAGACTGGTTAAAATAGTGCAATTTATGTGTTTATGTTATGTTATGCCCTGGAGGGCCGCCAGACTTTCAGTTAGTTTAATGGGCCATGCTAGCGGATTCATCATGAAAGTTCTAGCCTGGTTTTAAATGCAAATTATGAACAATATATAAATAAACATAACTTACCAACAGTATCAGTTTGAATTTCGCTGCTATTATTTTACTCGCAACTGCATGTACATACCATACTCAGGAATGTCTTTCTGTTTTCAATCTGCACCCCTATTGAACAATGGAAGTAACAATTAAAATTTAATCTAGGATTTTAATGTAATGCAAGCTTCTTACAACGTTGGTGTTTTTGATAAATAACTTTTGCACAACTACATAAGTCAGTGAGTAAAAAAAATTTTTGAGTCGCAGATGATACATATGTATTTAGATATATTTGCTTCAAGAATTTAATTAAAAAACGAGTTCTGATTATTATTTCAGAAAGTTTAAAATATATATGTGACCTGGTCTACGGAAAGGGGGCTTAGGTGTCAAAAAATCAATTTTCACTTTTTGGTTGATTCGGATGGAAGGTGAGATGTTTTTTCACGTGGTGAAAAGCAGAAAATCCTAACTTGCTTAGAAGTGTACTAAAAATAATAATAATAATAATATTAATAATAATAATAATAAAACTATAATAATATTCCGACCAACAACAACACTTACTGGACCAACAACAACACTTACTGGACGTCCAGCGCGGAGAACAATTAACGAGATAATGACGAAACGAGTTGCTTACTTTTAACAGCTTTTTCACAGAAAACTAGTTTTCGCACGTAAGCTCCCTTTTCGTAGACCAGGTCACATATATTTTGATTCGAACTAACCCGTAATTCTTCTTTATTGGCGCTGTAACTGCCTACGCGATTTTGCCCGAGTCCAAAACAGCACGCCAGAAATTTCTCTTCAGTGCCAACTGACGCCAATTGGAAATGCTAAGTCCTTCTCCACCTGGTCTTTCCAACGCAGAGCCTTTCTCTTCACCTGTTACCAACATCACGTCCAGCGTTGAACAATTTACGAGCTGGAGTGTTTCTGTCGATTCGAACGACATGATCTAGTCACCGGACCCGCTGGATTTTAATTCCCTGCACTAAGTCTATATCGTTGTAAAGCTGATACAGCTCACCGTTAAATCGTCTGCGGTATTCGCCATCGCCAAGGCGAAAGGCCCGTAAATATTTCGCAGAATTTTTCTCTCGAGAATTCCAAGAGCCGCTTCATCAGATGTTTTCATTGTCCATTCCTCCGCGCCATATACCAGGACAGCGATGATGAGTGACTTATAGAGTGTGATTTTTGTGCGACGAGAGAGGACTTTACTTATCAATCGCCTTCTCAGTCCAAAATAGTCGCTTTGCTTCTCTATCTAATTCCGAGAAGGCAGAACAGACGTAGCCCTTGTTTCTACCGATAATGTTGATGTCGTCGGTATACGCCAGCAATTGTACGCTCTTGTACTGTGCCTGGGCGGTTCAGTTCTGCGGCTCTTATAATCTTCTCCAACATCACATAAAAGAAATCACACGAAAGGGAGTCACCTTGGTATCAAACGGCTCGGAGGGGTCCTTCTGACGGAGCTGATGGTATTACTCAACGTCATTTTACACAGCCGTATTAGTTTCGCACTGAAACCAAATTCAGACAGAGCGCCATAGAGAGAACTTCTTTCCATGCAGTCGAAAGCGGCTTTGAAATTGATAAATAGATGGTGTGTGTCGATACTATTCTCGCGGGTCTTTTCCAAGAATTGGCGTATTGTGTATACCTGATCTATGGTGGATTTTCCAGGTCTAAAGACACACTGATAAGGTCCAATCAGTCCGTTGACGGCGGGCTTCAGTCTTTCACACACACACTCGATAAAACCTTGTAACCTATGTTTAGAAGGCTGATCCCGCGGTAGTTGGCGCTTATGGCGAGGTCGTTCTTCTTGTGGACTGGGCAGAGCACACTTAAACTCCAGTCGTCGGGCATGCGTTGATCTGACCGTATTCTGCTTGAGAGTTGATGCATGCACCTTATCAACTCCTCGCCGCCGTACTTGAATACGATCGTGTCGGTGCAGCGCTCATATGTTCGCTCCAAGCGCTCATAGAAGAGATCCTTGGGCGACCGACCTTCTCTTCCGACGTCGTGGCACATATGAGCGAGATGTTGATGAATCTCGCTTTGATGCGGATTGTGGCTAAACTCTCGTCCACCGGGGTGAACGCCAGCACTCGGCGACGGAATCTCTCTCTCACCACAAATCCAACACCGAATTTGCCGTCCTTTACATGGCAGCTGTAGTAGATGTCGCAAAGCTACACGCTTACCTTGCCTTGCTTAAACGTGAAAAACACTGATGACTTTACAGGCTCTCATAACTTTGAATCAGCAAAAGAAATGAGACTCAGGAATTTTTTGGGAAAGGTTTAAAAAACCCTGAAACATCTGGTTCGGCTAGTAAGAGTTGTTTATAGAGCGATCTTGTCATAATGCTAGATTCCTCGTATGATGAGAATAAATCATCAATAGAAATTAATTTAAAATTTTGTCAAGTTTCGGTGGTAAGTAGATATTTGACGCCACTACCGGCAGTGTTCCGAGCGAGTAGTTATGGTGAGTACGGGTTCACAAAGGACAAGGCAAGAATGCGTTTGGCGAGATTTTCGAATCTTCAAACAGAAGCAAGTTTTTCCAAATTGTGTGTTTTTTGCGATTATGCTTTGCCCCTGTTTTGCAATCTACAACGAAACATCATCGAATTGTCCAATTTTCTGTCCAATCTACTGTAGAAACGAAAAATCAAAGACAGTGACGAAGACAGTCAGAAAAGTGTGAATGTATTGCTAATGCATTCGCAAAATTTTTCAGTGTATGAAAATCCCAGGCCAGTGGCGCAGGTTTTATTTACGACCCTTTAAGAAACAGGCTGAAACCAGAAAAAATAGCAAGAGTACTTTTTATTAAAAATAATGCTTAAATTTTTAAATTTAAGTACTAAATAAATAAACATTATTATTTTTATTTTAATCTATCTCACACTCTCATGGAAAGCCGAGGTAATTACGCACATTTTTATACCTTAACAGATTTTCTCTGACAAATAGTTTACGTATTAACTGCAAACAATTGAAAAAAGATACTTCTCCGTAAATTCAAAATTTCGGGATTTTTTTCGAGATTTTCGAATATCATGACGAAATAGAAAATAGGTGTCTTATTTTTTTCGATAAAGAATGTAAAAAAATATACTTCACCCAAAAAAAAATATTGAGGTGTAAATATTGTATGGAATGACCCATACATATCTTTATGACTATTTTATTTCCTTTTCATACACATTTCAACTTTGGGTTAGTAGGTTGGCGAATAGCCTGTCTGATAGAGATTTGTATAGAAAACTATTTTCGGATTTAACCAAATTATGATCCGTGAAGAAGATCAAAACAATATTAAAATCAAATTGCCCCTGAATAGTCATGTCTAAAGCACAATGGGGCTAACAGCTATGCAATGTGCGATACGAATCGACACCGCGCAGTGGTTGCAAACGAGCGTAACGAATTTTTGGCAATAAAATTTCGCGCAAATATATTTCCCTGCTAATTGGATCTTACGAGTAATTCATATGCTCTAGATTTTGCAGATATTTATTTACAAATTGTGGTGCATTATGTTGTAAATGTTAGCTTTGAGCTTATTGTGGAACACCAAAAGACGCATACGTGGCGTACGTAAATGTCATGAGAGTATGATAACAATTACATAATTATTTTCTTAAATACGCACATATGCTGATGTGCACACAGAAATCATGCTGTGAGGGTTTTGTTTGACTCGAAAAATGCAATTATATACATATGTATGTACATATGCATAGTAAAAACTACTAAGTATTAATTTACATTAAGCAATTGGACTGCGCATCAATGTTACGCTGTTTCACCAGAAAAATCGGAAATCAGGATCTTACCGAAGAATATCTGACAACTCTCTCGGCCGCCACTGAATATTTTCCAATCAGGTTGATACTGGTCGAAGTAATTTCTTCTGACAGGAGTAGTTTAGCGATTTCTTTTAAGACTGCTATTGAAATGATGGAGCGAGGGCTTGGTGGACCGTCATCGGCCCAATGAGATTCTTAGTTGGATAGCGGCTCCCGATCTTGACAGGTGTCTGAACGGAGCTTTACCAATAGGCTAGGGTTGCCAACATTCTCTAAGAAATTTATAGTACTTTTTCAAAAAAATCCGAAAAAATATAGTACACTTCAAATATACATATGTATACAGTTTTTTTTTTTAAAGAAAAAGTAAAAATGCTTTTTAAGGGTACATCTTTTTTCTTTCTTATGCGTTTCCTCTATAACATAATAGATTTCTTTGAAGGTATCATATGCTTTATCGCAATCAATATTTAAATTAATATAAATCGAAAGTTCATTTTTTATTAGTGAGATAGTCGCTTTATTTCTCTCATCTCACCATTTCACAATCTTAATAGAAAAAACTCTTTCTGTGAATGCCGAAGTGCAAGAATAGAGGGCATAAGCGAAATAATTTTAAGTAAATTTGGTAAATCTTTCTAAGGGCCAAATTCACAGTGCGTAGCTAAAAATTCCTCGAAAATTTTATATCAAAATTTTAATGTAGAGGAATATTAACAGAAAATCGATACATGAGTGGAAGATCGACCTATCTCGGCAGCCAGTTCGAAAACGCCGTATTTCAGAAAACTTTTCAAGAACGCCCTATCTCAGAATTTGGTTCAAAAAAGCCCTAACTCAGTTGCCGATTCAAAAACGCCCTATCTCAGCACATTTTCAATACATTCTCATTTGAGATAGGGCGTTTTTGAAACGAGTTCAGAAATAAGGCCTTCTTAAACCAAATTCTGGGATAGGGTGTTTTTCAATCAATTCTGAAATAGGGCGTTCTTGAAAAGTCTGATATAGAGCGTTTTCGAACTGGCTGCCGAGATAGGTGGATCTTCCACTCAGGTGTCGAAATATGACTACTATTTTCTTACTACAAAAATATGTAGGACAAGCGTATAAAAAATTAATAAATGTGAAGTAAATACATTTCGTCACCCTTATGCCAGTGGCATGAATGTGCAAATTTATCAATTTTGAGTTATTGGGTTGACTTGAGTAACCTTTGGATTTTCTATGTTCTATGTTATACCAAAAGCCAGAATAACATGCGTACATGGAAAGCACATATTTCACAATGTCAATTACATGAATGTAGGGTTAAGCCTCGTAAAAAAAACTTCAAACTTGATTTCCCAAAAATTTAATTTTTACACATTCATGTTTCTGCATGCGGGGAACGATATGTACTTGCCGATTTGTTTTACAAAAATTATTTAAAAAGCAGACGTCTCGGTTGCTCAGCAAATCGGTTAATCGTTTCTGCAATTATTTCACATTGATTCTCTAAAACAAAGTTTCGATGCATGCTTAAGATGCAAAAACTTAAGGGTAAATTTTATAAGAAATTAAACTGAGAATTTTTTAAAACTAGTAGTAACCCCCGAAATTCAGGTGAATGCAGTAAAGAAATACTTACTAAAATTAAGAAATTAAATTCAAGCATATAGATAATAAAACGTGATATTCGTTAATATACTTCAGTGTTTAGTTGAAGATTTGTTTAAAGAACTTTGAGAAAGACAATAACTAATCGTGTACTGCTAGAGGCCTGATAACTCAGAAAATTGGCGCCGTTTATGGTGAAAGGCATTTAGTATCAAAATTTTAAACTAAAGCTTTCTTAACCCTTTCAGTATAAAATTTCAACCACTGATTCTAAAAATTTTAAAGTATGTATACCGGCTAATTTTGTATTGTTCATTTAAAAAATCACATCAACAAATATGTAGAGCTTTGAGATTTGCCGTCATTCAGGGTCCTTTACAATGGTCAGTGTTAAAAAGGAAAGTGATGAACGAAAATATGGGCCAAATATAGTAAAACTGCGTTTTTAGTTTTTCACTCTGACGTCAGCACTTTGTTCAAAGAACTTTGAAATGTTAAAGATTTGATTAATTCAAAAAATTATTATTAAAAAATCAGTCCAAAGTAGAATAACGATATGGGCACCAAATGAAAGAGAAAATTCTGTTGAATTTAAAAACAATAAAGTTTTTGGTTCACAAGGACGAATAGGCATTGAAAATGCGCTTTTAATATAAATGTATCTTTTCAAGTTAATAAATTTTGCAGTACGAAATTCGATGATGTGGTCGTATGTATATTAGTCCTCAAACAATAATTTTTTCAAAAATAAATATTGCAAATTTTCATGGACTTTTAAGGACAAAATTTTTAATTTGAAATTTTATACCCATTCGTCCTTATGCACCAAAAAATTTATTCTGTTATAATTCTACAGAGTTTTCTGTTATATTTGATACCCTTATCTTTATACTACATTGCGCTGAGTTTTTTGAATAATTTTTTTAAATAATAATATTATTTTAATTCCATAGTCCTTATAAAAAAAATCCTGACGTCAGAGAGAAAAACTAAGTCCCTGACTCAAACAAATGACCAAGTGTTGATTTTTTTAAATATTCGTAATGTTTTTAGGTCTAATTTTTTTGTTATTTTTTTTTTATAAAAATACCGGTAAAGCTTTAAATCACAGTCACAAACTTTATACAAAATTTAGGAAAATTCCACCAATTTTCATCAAAACTTCAACATTTTAATCTGATTCTTTAGAACATTTTTGGGTATGCAATTTTAGTCTAATGAAGTGCAGGTTTCTAAGTTGATTTCTGGTAATTTTTTTTTTGGTGACGGATCTTAGCATTTTTTCCATATAAGCATTCGTTTCTTATGAAACAAAATGTCCGAGACAGTTAGCAACAAAATTTCAAAAAATCAACGCCATTTTTTGTAAATTACACTTGTTATATAAAACAAAAACAATTATCAAAAATCAGCTCGATTTTTTAGCTCGTTGAAACTTGCACTTCATTCGATTAAAATTGTATAGGCTAGAAAACTGCATACCCAGTTTAATATATTAAGGGGTTGAAATTTTGTTGAATTTTCCTAAATTTTGTATAAACTTTGGAACTTTTGGAACTGTGATTTATACGTTTTTTTACTACCGGGCCAATGCTTTTGCTTTCAGCTGCCAGTTCTTAGTATTGTATTCTACATAGAAGGTGAACTTCAAAGGTTAGGGGGGGGAGGCTCGAGCCCCCCCTGACGCCCATGGCGACATCTAACAGCGACTACTATTTTTGCTGACGCCCTGTGCCTTCATTAAAATACAACACTCGTTGCAATTCAATTTCGAGCTTTGAACTTTTTTCGACCAATAGTATGCGCAGTGTTTTCTCCTAGAAAACCCAAATATTCCATAGTCAGCAAATATTCCTTAATGAAGCACAAAAATAATTTTGCAAACTTTTCATGTATACACGATTCGGTGACAATTCTTAAAAAGTTAAATTAAGTTTTTATGAGACCCGCTATTTTTCTGAAGGTTGCTGTCTAATTTCGCTTTTCGTTCATGTTTACCATCGGCATGCGCTTCGCTGCACCGCTTTATCATACAAAACAAAGAAGGTTCTTAGTAACAGACTACGCAGACTCCAACAAAGTGGGGCAGAGGTTCACCACTCGTCTGGTTGATTGCTGTTAAAGGGGTTTGTTGGAACCCTACCCTACTACTATGTATACGGTGACCATCCGTCCTATATTATACGGGACAATCCTCTTTTTTGACCCGTTGTCCTGTCAATTTATTTATTTCATACGGGACGCCAAATGTTCTGTATTTCTTAAGGTCCTGTATTTGTCCCATATTCGGTGTTTCGACGCCTTGACATGCCTATGAACTAGATTTAAGTGATGTTGGTATATGATCGTAATTTTCTCCATAAACAGTTGTTATTTTCTAATTTGAATGCCTGTGTTTCGATTCGAGGAATATATACAGTGACCAAAATATAAACTAGGATTCGACATTTTAGCAAGGTTTCGCTATTTTTCCTTAGGTTTTTTTTAATGTTTATTATTTTTTATGCAAGTAAAGCACTTTTCCTAAGGAAAGACATATAAAGCTGGGATCCCACGATTGCCGCAATACACCAATTATTGCATCATTTTATGCCCCAATCGTGTGATTTCACAATACATTGACTCATGCGGCAATAGAGGCCGATATTGTGCTTACTGTGCCCAATCAAATACGGCCCGTGTGCGGCAATCGTGTGATAGCTCGATTGGCAATCATGGGGCAATGAAAATTTCAAAATTGCGGCAATATTCATTGTATTCTTGTGCGGCAATTGAAGTGAACAATACACATCAATATTTAGGCTGTTTATTAATAATTTACTTTTTTGCTTCCTTATGTGTCCAAAAATCACTGAAATGAATATCCTTGTTTTCGGAAGCAACATAACTTTTAATTTAATTTGTAGTGAAATTATAATTTTTCTTGAAGTCCGATAACGGAATCTTTGCCACGATATGTACCACCACAAGCAAAACTCATACGAGAAGAATACGAAAGGTATTTTATGTCACCAAATGGCGGACTGCCATGACAGTATAAATTTATTTATTTATTTAGCTTCAACGCAACAGCCGTTGGCTATATTTCAGCGCTGACACAATTAGAATTACATAAAAAGCAATTTAAATCTAGTGAAAATATTTGCATCTTATATCTACCTTTATTTTAGATAGGAAAACGAGAGATAGAAAGAATAGAGTAATAAGGAAAAACAGCAGAAGGGACGATTAGTTATACATATCTATATTTCATTAGGCATAAAATTTGTAGAGCTCGCTTTTAAAATGCACAGTGCTTTTGATAAGTCTCAATGCGGATGGGAGGCCATTCCAAAGACGAATAGCGTGGACAAAGAATTGCCGCTCGGATATTGAGGTGTTGTATTTCGAGTGTAACAGCTGTGAAGATCTAGTTGACCGGATATAGTGTAATCGGCACTTTAGATACTGCGGTTCATTCGTGACTAGAATTTTATGCAGCATTACGAGACACCTCACCTTCAATAGATCATTAAACGAGATTGAACAAATCTTTGTGGCAAAATTCGAAATATGATCACGCTTTCTAATGCCATATATATACCGGGAAATATTGTTGTACAGTAAATTAAGCTTCTTATTGCATACACTATCACACTTAGCAACAATTCTGAACCATATAAGAGTGTCGGTATCAGGTAACTTTTAACAAGAAGTAGGCGGATTTTAATTGGGGTAAAATATTGAGTGGCCCATAAGGACCGCAGCATACCATAAACTTTCCCGATCGCTCCATAGATGTGGTTGTTCCAGGTTAGAGTCCTGTTGAAAATTATACCAAGGTTTTTGGCGGAGTCAACGTACCGTATTGTAGAGTTATTCAGCGTAACATTGTCAAAGCTGTCGAGCCGAAAGTTTTTCTTATGTATAACAATGCATTGTGATTTGCTGGGGTTTATGACCAGTCCATTCTTAGAAGCCCAACCATTGACATGGTCTAAATCATAATTAAGATTTCTGATGCAAGTATTAATGGCGTCAGGTGGGCAGCTGAGGTACAGCTGCACGTCATCAGCATACACATGAATCCTACAATGCTCAAGTACTTTAGGTAGATCGTTTATGTATAAAATAAATAATAGAGGACCAAGAACGGAACCTTGCGGTACACCTTGCACTACAGGAGCCAGGCAAGATAGAGAATTACCCGCGCATACTGCTTGCGACCTATCAGACATATACGAGTGTATTAAGTTTGACGCTGAGGTCGAGAAGTTGAAAAGATTTGCAAGTTTTAAGCACAATAAGCGATGGTCCACGGTATCAAATGCTTTAGAGTGATCCAGAAGGGTGAGAAAGGTCACGTAGTTCACATCCAGTTTTTGCCTAATATCGTCGGTGACATTCAGTAGTGCCGTGATACAACCTCGATTTTCCCTGAAACCAGACTGGTATTCGCTCACTAAAGAATGTTTTTTTAAAAAATAATGTATTTGCTTATACATCAGGTGCTCCAGCACCTTGGATAGAAACGGTAGGATGGCTATCGGTCTATACTCGCCATTTGGCTTACGGATCGGAATTATTTTGGCCTTCTTCCAGCAGCTAGGAAACTCCGATTTGGTTAGGATTACATTCAGTGTGTAGGTTAGATGCGGCAAAATTTTTGGCAGAATACATTTAAGGAACTTGGGGTGAATACCATCCAGCCCTACAGCATTAGATTTAATGGCAAGTATTGACTGAACTACGTCGCAATCATCAACACAGACAAAATTGAATTCTTTTAACTTGTTATGAGGGCGGGAACTATAGTCATCGTAGCTGATATTTCTTTTGCTTGGCTTAGTAAATTTTTGATTAAGCACATTAACATCAACATCAACGGTTGCCGTATTTACTTTTTTGCCGATACCTATCTCTCGAATCTGTTTCCACGTTTGGTTGGAACCGACTGCTACACTGAATCTGTGTTCATAATATTTTCTTAAAAACTTAAAAGTTCAATACAGCCCACGACAAAGCAGTAGAACCTCAACATTTTGACCAGTCTTGACTATTTTTCTTCTACTTATTTAACCTCATTATTTTCGTATAAAAGTATAGCTCATTGTCTAACAAAAACTGCATAAATCCAAATTGCAAACTTTATACAAAAATTATAAAAATTTCTTAAACTTTTGAACACAATCCCACGGTTTATAATTTGGATTTCTAGGAAAAAAATGGTTATTTAGTTTTGTAGCTCATTAAAATTTAGTACAATAAGGTGGAGGTTTGAAGTAGCTAAAAGATCCTGTTGATTTTTTATAATTTTTTTAGCTGACGGTATTATGCACTTTCTTCTCTGTAAATTACTTTGTAAACTGCAAAACAAAATTTTTTCTAGAAACCCAAATTAAAAACCATTGAATTGTGATCAAAATTTTAAGAAATGTTTATAATTTTTGTATAAAGTTTGGAATTTGGACTTATGTGGTTTTTACTAGACAATGAACTATGGTTTTGTAGAAAAAAATTAACATTAAGCAACAGAAGAAAAAAGTCAAGTCTGATCAAAATGTTAAGGTGGTATCTTTTGTTGCGAGCTGTACATAAAATTATAAAATTTAATTCTAAACATAAATTATGTAAATTCACAGCTTTCATTTAAACAAACATAATTCTTTTGTACCGATTTTACTTGTAATGAATAAAAAAACCTCTACGTAACAAAATTAAAAAGAAAACTGTTGCAACTTGAACTTGACATAGCACGTTGCAGTTATCGTCGAGAAATAAAAAAACTATACACTCAAACTTCTAAATAAATGCGTGAGTTTTCATTGAACACAAGTTTTTGCTTCTTTGCTTTCAAATAACAACAAATTTGCACATAGCTCGCAATGTACAAAGCAGATGCAATTGTTTTATTTTTTTTATTAAGAATACGCCATTTTTACACAACAGAGAAAAAAAACAGAATTTAGAAGTCAGCGCAACATCTTATGGTCACAATTGCCGCATGCTCGAACAATCGTCTGATAAGTTTGGGGCAATTATTGTCACTATATTGCTTTTCGCCAACTTGCGGCAATCAGAATTGTGTAAAAAGAGGCAACCGTGTGACTGTACAGAATTTCATTGGGACAATTTTTTTATTGTGCTCCAATACAGCACAATAAAAATTCTTCCAGATTGGTGCATTTGCGGCAATCGTGGGATCTCAGCTTAATACTGTTTAGGCGCGACTGTTAACACCAGGCGCATAAATCCATTTTGTTGTTGTTGAAACATGAAAGTATTTATATTGATTTTAAATATTAATTAATTTATTTTATAATAAACCTCCCGCAATTATTTGCTCTAGACTTTATTCACAACAGCGTAAGTAGATAGTAGTTTTATTTTTTTTACAGCATACCGGTTTTCACATTAGTAATGTGACATTACTGAGTTAGCTCAACTCACATAAATATCAGGGTTTGTGTTGTTGGTTTTCATGTACATATGTATTTCACCAAGTGTTCCTTTGTCAGTCGGTTGAACTACTTAGAATGAACCTATTGAATAGACAGTTTTAAACTGAATATAACATTCTTTCTTGCGTGAGGATGTGCCTCATAACTCAATGATCAACTCCGGAAAAAGACTTTTAAGATAACTAATACCATGTTCTGACCGACATCGAAAACATGTTTTCGTTGCTAAAACTGGTTTTCGACTTAAAACTTGTGTTTTCGTCCATGTAAAATCTGTCAAACGAAAACCAGTTTTCGCTGAAAACTATTTGAAAACTCACGTTCCACTCATTCCAATCGGTGTCTTCACTAGTTTTTTTCGATTATTTATCGAAGTGGAAGTCATATTTTATCATCTTTAATACACCATTTCGGATTTATTGTTAATTGGCTGGCAAAAGTAAAATAAGAATGAAAGTTAGAGGTTGCTGATGAAAAGAAAATGAGGGAAAAGCATTTTGGTTTTGTTTTTGTGTAGCAAAACTGTAATCAGAGGATGCAAGAAATGTCAACGAAAACACTAACTGCCGGTGTGAACAGCCTTCAGCCCACACTCCCAAAAGACGTTTTCAAAGTGTTTTCGTTGTCGGTCAGAACATGGTATAAGGGGCAGAAATTGCAGATTTTTCTGAAATCACGACAAAGTGGCCCCCTCAATTTTCACAAAGTAATGAATTTAGCAATAAGTATTTGCATTTCTTAGCTTGAGTATCCACAAATACATCAACAAAATATTTCGCCAGTATTCGATTTTTTTTATATATATATTTTTAAATTGAATATTTATGGACCTTATATTTGTAATAACTATTGCGACCAAAGTTTTCATGAAACTTTGTGGTAGAAATTTTGTTTTTAACAATTTGTATTTTTTCAAACTTTTTTAAAAGTAAATTTTTTTAAATAATTTTTTTTTAAGGTTCTCGTTCTGATTTTTATCGCGTTTAGGTGTCAATATTTTTTGCTCTTTAGATATGACAACCACTATTTATGTACTAATATCACACGTTTACAAGAAAAAGTGTATGCATATTAAACGAAATCTATAAACCTATGTTACTCGACACGCTGAATGCGAATCCGAGGTCCGTTATCAACCATCACGTCAAGTTCGTGGTCATTTGAAGGTCGAGTAGGGCAAAATTGAATAAACCTGGAAATTCTTTTGAATTTGACCTTAGGATGACCTCGGCATTACCTCTAGACGACCTTGAGGAGTCACGGGACCTCCATGTTTGGTTTCAGCGATAACAAAAACAAAATTTTTATTTTTATTTTTATTGAATACATTTTTTGTCCGACCTCGAAGCTGACATTATGGAGGTTAATGGACCTCGGCTTCGGGTTCAGCGAATCAAACACCCCATAGTTTTCAGGTTTATTCAATGAATTTGTCCCTACTTCACCTTCAAATGACCACGAACCTGCCTTTATGGGGGGCTAACGGACCTCGGATTGCCATTCAGCGTATCGGGTAACATAGGTATATATGGATTTCGTTTAATATGCATGTGCAATAGTGGTTGGCACATGTTAAAAAATTTAATATCCAAAGAGCCATATGGTAGCTCAAAAATTTGTTTGAGCACAAGAGCAAAAAAAAAATTTTAAGGAATATTTTGACACCTAAACGCGATAAAAATTAAACCGAAATAAAATATATTATATTAAAATATATTTAAAAAAATTAACTTTTCAAAAAGGTTGAAAAAATTAAAATTGTTAAACAATTTTTTTGCTATCTTTTAGAAAACAATTGTTTTTCGTACTCACAAAGTTTTATGAAAATCGCATGAAAATTTTGGTCGCAATAATTATTACAATAATAAAGAAAAAAATCGATTACTTGCGAAATATTTTGGTGATGTATTTTTGGATAATCAAGCTAAGAAATCCGAATACTTACTTACTTATAAACTATAATTGTGTAAACTTTGTACATCAACTGTCAAAATTTTTTTGGTAGCTCGTTTACACATTCCTGATAAATTTCTTCAACGATTTCACTGAATAATCTTGATAAACTGAAGCCAAAGTAACTCTGTCATAAATGTAAACGAAAAGAGAGTATGGGCCTTTCATGCAAAATACCTCTTAAATTTTTAAGAATATCTGCTTGATAAAGTTATAGGTTTCTATGAACATAACTAATATTAATTTAAATATCAGTACTGAAATGCTGATATATTAGCATAGCATTTAATTCTGAAATGTAGATAATCACCTTTGACATATAGAAAGATAGTTGAAAATTCAAATTACGTTTGGTCGAAGCCGGAAATTTAAAAGTAACATCCGGTGCCCACGGATTTTAAAGGAGTTCATAGTTTTCGTTATCGCTTAGTTTACGCCGACACATCATTAAGCGTAACCTGCAATAACATGAATATGTAAATTCAGTCGCCGGGAGTTTTAAAACTTGATTTTCGGGACGCAGAGGGTTGTTTAATTACCAGTATCTTGAAAGCAATAGTGGCCA
Source organism: Rhagoletis pomonella (assembly GCF_013731165.1). NCBI lineage: Eukaryota > Metazoa > Arthropoda > Insecta > Diptera > Tephritidae > Rhagoletis > Rhagoletis pomonella. Next base: position 21,380 of record NW_023459703.1, on the reverse strand, counting down.
CAATATTTTAAAACTTAGAGAAGCGACCATTTTTGGGCCTGAATCAAACTACACCTAATCGTTAGTATTCATACATGCCAGTAAAATTCCAATAAGACTTTTCTCTATCTTATCATTATATACTGGTAACTGCCGGGCTCGGTATCTTATAGTCCATTTCCACCAAGAGCTTAACTGCAGTTAAGGGCTCCGGTAAATTCATAGAACGCTAACATGGGGTGATCAGGAAGGTTCCTTTCTTACTTCTTGCTTAGAGCTGATTACAAAAAAAAACATCATACTTCAGATCGATTGAAATTTTTTGTGAGCTTAGCTTTTTATAATATATAAATCTGTATCCGGGGGCTTGCTGCAGCGGTCTTGATTAAGCATTTTTATCTATTAAAGTGTCAATAAAAACCGATTACACAACATAGTTCAGATGATTTGAAATTTGGATAGAATTTTGTTTTGTGGCCTTAAAGTACTCCCAGCCCGTACTTCAGATGGGCTGTGCTTTTGACAGCACATTGGTAATATTATAATTAGATGAAATATCTACAGCCAACCTATCTGATGCTCACATCATATGAAAAATGTTTGAAACCTCATTTCCGTGAGTGCGGGCACGCGAGAAAAACGTATATCGCTGATATGCCATGGCGTATGAGTTATCTATCGACATCAATGTTTAGTCCGGTTGAAAGGAAAATTTCAAGTCACTGTAATATTTTCTAAATACCAAATATTTCCAAAACCTCTGCCTGCGTTCACCTCTGATATTTTCACATTAAACAATTTTGTGCTTAAAATGTATTTTGTTAGACTTGGAATGCTTATTATTTATGTATTTTTTGAAACGTACAAAATTAAAAAATTACACCAGCGAGTATTGTGGCTTGTTTGTATTTTCTATAGGTCAGTTATTGGTGCTATTAACTTTATAATTTTTTATTATTTTTATATATTTTTATTATTTTTATAATCTTCTGGAGTCGTGATATGGATTGTCAGATTTTGAAAATCCATTCGTTTTCGGCATGAACGCCTCTTTTAACAAAGGCAATTAGTTTAATAGATTGTAATTGAAATACGTAAGTTACTGCTGCAATACTTATCTGCATGATTGTAATATGTTGAACTTTGAATTTGAATGAAGATCTTTTTTTGTACAATAATTGAATGTAAAGTTGGTGTAGCAAAATATCCAATGTCAATGGCATTTCATTTTGAAGCCTATGATAAACATTCAAAAATTTGTAGTATCGATTTTGGGTATTAATTAAATGAAAAAAAAAATATTTTTAATTTTTTAAGTCCATTAGAGGCATCTGGCTTTTGAACCCTTTGCAGTACGCCTTAACCGAATGCAATCGGGACCAAATATTATATGTGATATCTGTGACCGTGGTGTTACCGATTGAGAGGGTGAGACTGAAAAAAAATCATTCCTTTCATTTTTAAGGACTACCCTAATGTACGTATGGGGATAGTTTTAAGAAAATTTACTTGATCTAAGAATACAGTTCCTACTGGAGCTACTACAGTAAAACTAGTTGAAAACTGTAATATGTTTAGAAAAACTGGGCGTACACCCAGCCAGCCAAATCATCGTAAACGAGCTCGTAACTCGATATTTTCTCGAAGAAAAACCAGATTAAAGGTCGTTTATGATAGACGTTTACGATTCGTTTTCGAGTACAATTTCGCTTGAAACTGTCGAGTGCCTACGAATAGTCGTAAACGGATCGAAAAATGTGCTGACAAATTACTACAAGCCTCTGTCCATTATTATTATTTTTTTGTTTGATCGTTTACGAGCCTTTCTCTAACTTTGTAAAGTTCGTAAAATGTACGCTTTTTTCTGGCTGGGCATACATACATACATACAAATATACCTACAAATATATGTAGAAAAGAGAAGAACGAAATTAGTGTTTATTAACATTTCTAAAGGAGCAGGTGTGAATGTAAGCTGAGAGGGTGAACATTTCATAATTACACGAGATTACGCTGCTCCACTTTCTACAATCGAGCTATGAGGGCGAATTAACTATGCAGAATGGATGTCAGTGGTACTAGCAACTGTTGCCTACTATCAAAGTCACTAACTTATGAATATAAATGTTAGCCAACAAAAAGCGGAAACTACCAATACACTTACAGGATTACATTGGTAAGGCACGTGTGCCGTGTGCAGGTGAATGACGAAGACATACTATGTACATATGTGCATACGAATAGATGCACACTTGCGAGAGGGCGCATTTTATATTACGTAGAAATAACTATTTAGCAATCGCCAGCATTTGAACTTGCGTGACTCCATTTGCATAAAGCCTATATAAGTACATGATATGCTCTGCACAGAAGGGCTCTGTCGCCAACTTCCAACCGGCAGCTACCGAACGTTGGTCGCACGCGCCATTCACTCACCAACGTCTGGGTCAACGTTGTAGGCCTAATCGTCAAGGATGGCTAGCTGGACATTTTACTGCCGAGTCTGGCGCTGACTACTATGGCTATTGTCCTTAGAATAGCGTTCTTAGCGTTGCGGTCGTGGTCGCGGTCGCCTTGTTCCTGTTGTTTGCCTCTAAGACGCCTCAGTCGTTCAACTAGCTAGTCAGTCATTCAGCCCGACACCCTTTCTGATGTATGCCCTCTTAGCTCAATGGCCCTGCCTTTCAAGCATTCATTCAGTTAGTCAGTAATTCAGGTAGCCTATTCATCTAAGTAGTCGCGCTGCGCCACGCGGGTCATTTAGCCTTTTTCAGCCATGCTTTGTTTTTCTCTCGCTTGTTGTTAGTGTTTTTTTGCCAGTGTTTGTTACTCTAACTCTCCCCTTTTCCCACAACGGTCGTCATAAGTTTTGTCTCTTCGTTTGCATTTTTGCTTTGTTTTTAGTTAGTTTGTATGTTGTTTGTTGGGGGCGCCCGTCGAAGAAGTTTTGCGTCAGTCGCGTCTGAGGTGCTTCAGGGGAAACAGGTGCGATTGCCTTTAGTGCTGCTGCTGCTCGCAAAAAGTGCCGGTGTAATGATTTTACTCTGCTTACTGCGTCTGTATGTGAGAAAGTGCCAGCGTTAGTCGGCTGGCTGGCTATGTACATTCAAAAATTCACAGTCGAAAAAAGTGTAAATAAAGAGTGAAACACTTGGTGCATTTATTGCAAAAACAACAATACATTCCACTAACACAAAACTGCTATTGAGTGTTAAGTGCGAATATGGATAGTGAGTAGCTCAAAAAGGGTTATAGCTAAGCTGGCCAGCGACCCGGCTAAGGGGTTTGTGGGACCGTGTCATTGTGTCTGTTCCACAAATTTATGAAAAATTATGCGACTTATGGCAAAAGTTTTTGAAAGTGCTTGCAAGTCTAATTGCTAATGTTGTTAAAGTTGTTATCATTATTTAAATTTAAAATTTCCACATTTATGGAACTTAGTTCTAAAAGAATTCGGGAAGCAAAACAAACCATATAGCATGTAAACTAAAATTTAAGGATATGACTGAATGTAGGTATAGGACATACGTTTGAATGGTGGGTTAACTAACCCTCTCTTCCAACTCGATGTTAGCTAACTGATATTAATTCTCTAGACGTTAGATACTTAATAAAATTTGAAATTAATTATTTCGGAATGCGCCTAAACGACTTATGTATTACGTAGGTACCTACCGCATGAAAATAGCTTACCTTTCAAGGTTTTACTGAAACAGAAAACAAAGGGAAAATCATTTGAACCACTTTTTAATTTGTAGGCACACCTCCAAAAAATAGCATAATGGTCCAGTGGACCCCAAGCCAATAAAGAGATGCCACGTACGTTCTATTTTATATATCGACTCGAGTTCTTAATTGACCTTAAGTTTAAACCTTTATATTCGTTATCTTTACCACCTTTTAAATTTGAATAAACGGATATAAAAAATTTAAAGTTATTTACTTTTTT
>NW_023459703.1:0-2452 GCF_013731165.1 Rhagoletis pomonella | reverse complement strand
TCCTGATAGACATCTAGTTCAATTTATGATTCGCTCTGTTCGTTTTCTTTCACTGATAATTTGCGGCACGGTTTGGTAGCACTGACAAATGAATGTATTCCCAAACAGATATTCTGCCATTTGTTTCTCTCAACTTGATTGAAAAACTATTAAATATTTATTTATGTGAATATTATTTCGTTTAAATATAGTGTTCCCCATTTAGAGAGTTCATTTTTATAATTTCGTCTTCCTCGTGCTAGTAGCATAAAATTAGTGCTGCAAACCCCAATAAGAATGAGCCAGATCGTTTGCGTGAGAAATGATCGTGATACTAAATTGGATAACCCAAGGACACATAACTTATATTTCCCATGCAATTTTACTATATATGTCTTAACCTTTAATTTCGCTTAGGCATTAGTCACTTACGTGATTTCATTGCGGGAATTCTTTTGATGTGGGACGCATAATTTAGCAAAGAAACTTCTGTTTTTCTCACCAAAATCGTATTAGAAAAATTTGATAAGTATGATTAGATTTATGAAAACAAAATGTCATGCACAGACTTAGAGTGGAGTTTTCAGAACTGTAAATGACATTACAAAGAATACGCATAAAAATTTGCTAAACGACACTCACAAAAGTATTAAAATTTAGATAACAAACCTCACTAAATAAAGAATTAAAATTTTTGTTCTTCTGCATATCACTAAATAATTTAATTTTTAGTGCATTTATAAGAACTTATCGCAAATCTTACCTCCATATTAAAACAAATTGTTTAAAGTGTTATATAAATTCTAAAACAGGAGCATTTATTTAAAACGTCCGATTATAACAAAAGTCCGCCACACGATGAGTTTTGTGAATATGTTCATGCAACTTGTACCATTCATAAAAAATTTTCTTCACCCACTGTATTCAGTCCAGTGTGCAAACCTCTACTACATATGTATGTGTGTATGTGGTAGATCCACCACATATTTTTTTTATACCCGAGCGCACTTGTGCACAAGGGTATATTAATTTTGTTCACATAACGGTTGTTTGTAACAGCCAAAGCGAATCGAGATAGATATAGACAAATGTATACATAAATGCTCAGAATGAATAGAGGAGTCGATTAAGCCATGTCTGTCTGTCCGTCCGTCCGTGTACACGATAACTCGAGCAAAAATTGTGATATCTCAACGAAATTTGGTATGTAGGTTTCGATTAATCCAAGGTAGGTTGGTATTGAAAATGGGCGAAATCGGACTTTAACCACGCCCACTTCCCATATAACGGTATTTTCCAGAAATACGAAAACTGCGATATTTTAGTAACTACTGAAGATAATTCATTCAAAATTGATATTTACAATAACTTTCAGACGAAAAATAGGGAATATTATAAATTTTTGGAAAATGGGCGTAGCCACGCCCACTTATGGTTAAATGTGTATATCTTGGTAACCGCTGCACCAATTTCTTCCAAACTTGGCACAGTTGTTGACCTTCGCACAACATACAAAATGGCCGAAAATTTTTAAAATCGGACAATAACCACGCCCACATCCCATATAACGATAATTTAGAGAAATACAAAATCTTTGATAAATCAGTAAATATTAAAGCTAATTTATTCAAAATTGATGCTTGCAACAATTCTTTACCAAGAAATACGTTTATGGTAAAGGTTTGTAAAGAGGTCGTGACACCGTCCACTTATAACCACATATATGTATATCGGTAACTGTTCTACCAATTTGTACCAAACTCGGTATTTTTATTGTACTTGCCACATAAAAGAAAAACGTTGAAAATTATTGAAATCGGACTAAAATTACGGCCGCTTTTCATATAACGGTAAATTTCAGAAATGCTTGAAACTGCAATATTTCGAAATTTAAGGACGCTAATTTACCCAAAATTGATACACCCCGGCTTACCTTCCAGCGGTAGGTTTCGGAAAGGTGAAAAAACATATATTTAATACTTGCGCCGGGTATTTAATGTTCGGCTCCGCCCGAACTTAGACCTTCTTACTTGTTTAATTTGGGTTTCTACCACATCTACCACACAAGGCTTAACACCTATCACATTTGTATACAGTTAGTCTACTGCAAGTACAAAAAAATTCATATTTGATGGAACTGGTAACACTTTCACGATTCGTTGCTCAAAAGCAGTTCCAGTAGCCCAGTGATGCTATGTGTGCGTGTGTATTTTGCCTGGCACTGCACTAAAGTTTTAAAAATGATGTCTAGCAGTATCGATATTTTTATAATAATTATAATGCATTGCACTATATACATATAACACTTGTATCTCTTTTCGGACAAAAAACTGTATATTACTGCGAAAAAATCCCGTTTCGCAGTACTTATCTCCATTTCAAAATATAAGCTCCTTTTACAGTACAGTATTTTTGGAAACAATTTTCCAATTCCAAGTATTATGTGTACTGTTAAACACCCCGAGATAAAATG
>NW_023459702.1:49217-50787 GCF_013731165.1 Rhagoletis pomonella | reverse complement strand
TAAAAAATTCCACGCCTATGGGATTTACCACGCCTCCTTTTACAAACACGTTTATATATACCCTCCTATTTGCACCTACCATTGGTATGTCTGCATACCAAATTTCAAGTTCGTATAACTTATGGTTCCGTAGATATAGCTGATTAAAATTTTCACGCCTATGGGAGGTGCCACGCCCCCTTGTCGGATCCCAATTTTTTTCACCCTATCACAGGCCCAGGCGTAATGGCAATACTCTGTCAAAAGTGTGTTCGATTCTGTCCATCCGTTTAGACTGCAATCTGGCACATACATACATACATACATACTTTGACAAATGTATATTAGATTATCCCAGCGTATAAGAATTTTAGGAATACCCCGACCCCAGTGCCACCTATCGTGTACATTTTTAGTCCCAATATTCCTTTTCAATTGGCTAACAAATGCTCTAAATATGAGCCGAATCGGCAAGTAAATGCAATTTTTATGAATATCCCGACCCCAGCGCCACCTAGCGACTAAATTTTTAGTCGAAATATTTCCCTTCAAGGTGCTGACATATGTTCCAAATATGAACTAAATCGGTCCAGCCGTTTAGTAGTTTCGTGACATTCATTATACGGAAAACTCTATGAAATTGTGAATTCGTGACGTCTCAGCATTCTTCATTTTTCGGCAACAACAACAAAAAGCTTCAAATTTTTTTAAATCGAAGAACCTTCCACACAGAAGGTTCAAAAGAGTACTTTTTACAGAATTGAAATCGGTTCAGCCGTTTGGTCAGGCATCGCCGTCATACGGAAAACATTTCATTTTTATATATATAGATTAATCAGGGATTACGATGGTATGACTTTAAGTCCCTAATTTATTGGTCTTCACTATGTAAATCAGCTTAAAAAATTTCAACTGTATACACATCGCTAAGATATCTTTAGGACAATCATGACCATCTCTACGATAAGTAGAACCGAGATATAACCAGGGGCGCACCCAGGAATATATTTTTTTAAGGGTTTATACTTCTGCAATTTTGCTTCAGATAATATGCTCTTTAAAATACATTTGTGCAAGTTTAATGTACAGTATGTAATACAAAAATAAACCTTTTAAAGTTTAATAAATTGCACTTTATTACATAAAATTAACAAGGAACTCAAACATTTGAAACCGACTCCAAAAAAGAGGGAGGTTATTAATTCGTCAGAATATTTTTTCTTTTTTTATGTATGCTACCACCATATGAACCGATTTCTATTTCTTTTTTTTCCGGAAAGATGGTACCTCATGGGTCGTCCCGTAATTTCGTTTAGATCCGATCATTGGATCACGAATAAATTAACGGTATTCCTAAATTTATATATGAGAATTGAAGCTGGTTGTGTTTTTTGCTTAAAAATTACTTGTTTAATAAAAAGTTCTATAATTACAAGATGCGCTCAACTTTCAAAAGTAATAAAAATAAATAAAAACCAGTAAGAAAGTCTAAGTTCGGGTGGAGCCGAACATTAAAAACCCGGCGCAAGTATTAAATATATGTTTTTTCACCTTTCCGAAAGCTACCGCTAGATGGTAAGCCGGGGTGTAT
>NW_023459702.1:0-34217 GCF_013731165.1 Rhagoletis pomonella | reverse complement strand
CCTGAAGAAACTTTAATGATGTTGGAAGAACAATTATTAACAATAACTCTTTGTGTTCTATCAGAGAGGTAAGATGAGATCCATTGAAGAAGACTGGGCTGAAAGCCGATTAGGTCGAGTTTACGGATGAGTAACGAGTGACATACTTTGTCAAAAGCTTTACTGAAATCGGTGTATATTACGTCGGTATGAGCATTTTCTCTAAAACCGTTTGAGACATGAGTTGTAAACTCCAATAAATTAGTCATAGTAGATTTTCCTTTAGAAAACCCGTGTTGAGATTGTGTAATTGAAGAAGATATAGAATATGTCAGCTGGTTAACAATAATTGCTTCGAATAATTTGGGGATAGCGGAGAGTTTCGCTATGCCTCGATAGTTTTCTATAGAGGACCTGCTGCCGTTTTTGTGAAGTGGTATTATGAAAGACTCCTTCCAGGCTGACGGAAAAACTCCATGTTTAAGTGACAAATTGAATAGAGTTGTTAAAGATTCGCAGATGTTCTCAGCGCAGTTTTTAAGAAAACAGGTCGGAATATGATCAGGTCCAGGCCTAAATGACGCTTTAAGGTTTTTAAATAGTGTAAAACTTCATCGGAAGATATTACTGGAATATAAGCCGAGTTGATTGGACAAAGCTCGTACGGATAGTCTCCACTTATAGGGAAGTCTACAGAATAGTTGGACCTAAAGAACCGAGCAAACATTTTGGCAATGAGTTGGCTGTCGCTAGATACAGTGTTGCGATAATGCATAGCGGACGGAAAACCATGTGCCTTACGCTTTGAATGGGCTAAATTATTTTATAAATGGAGAGCTTTGCTGCCAACATATCTGCAACAAAACCCCTTTCTGAAAAGTACACACATATGCTCACGAAATTATGGTATTTACTAAATACACATACGTACATATGTACATATGAAAGTATGTAAGAAAGAAGGAAACTATATATCGTCATTTAAAGTACAAAGCCGCGTATCAACCAAATGCAAAACTGCGTATCAAGATAGTGCAAAACCGCGTATGTGAGGATGCATAAATTACTTTCTAGAGATTAAATACACTCATATTTCAAAATAGTTCTCTTTTTTATAAGGCAATCGCATTTCTGGCTAGTATACTTCAGGGCGAATGGGTAAGGATTGAGCCAATAGCTTGTGTGAGCAAATTAAATTTTTTACAGCAAATGTCAGTTACACGGTTTTTTCAGAATGAAGACACGCGGTTTTGTACTTTAAACGACGATATACTTATTTCAGACGAAATACCTTAAAAGCCTAAATGCATAATAATATTGGAAAATCACATACATTGGGCCAATCGTACCACAGGAGAGTTCGATTCACCCAATGGTGCAACAGGTCGATTTAATCTGACATTCACGGAACCTTTTCTCACTTGGCGATTTTTAGTAATAACTCGACTCTGGCGGCACCTGGTAGCACTTTTTTCAATACTATTGCTGGCAACGTTATCAGTACATATTTTAAATAGTAACCAAATCGGATTATAAATAAGATTTTTAGTAATACCTCAACTACAGCGCCAACGGGCGGACTAAATTGTGAAACTAAACCCTAACACACACAAAAAATTTATTTAAAATCCCGACACCCATTTAGGAGGATTTCACTCACAAACACACCTACAGAAGAATTATAAATAAATTCAAAGATAGCTACAAGTCTGTACGCTTGTAGACCCCAACACCAAGCTCCAGTACTCTACCATGAACACTTCCAGAGAAACGTGTTATGAATACTTTTGGTTTGTATGGGACATGCTGCGCCCTATTTTCCAATAGCTGTAATTTTTCCCCAAGAGTATGCGATTGATTTCTTATAACTCCATACCGAGTTCCAGAACTCTACCATGAACGCTTCCAGAGATATGCAGTATGAAAAAATTGGTTTGTATGGGAGGTGCCACGCCATTTTTCCAATAGTTTACATTTTTCTCCAACAGTATGCGATTGATTTTATATATGTATCTCCATACCAAATTCCCGAACTCTATCATGAACACTTCCAAGGATATGCAGTATGAAAAATTTGGTTTTGATGGGAGGTGCGACGCCTTTTCCAATAGCTCCCATTTTTCTCAAAGAGTATGCGATTGGCTTCCAAGTTCCAGTGAACTTTTTCAGAGATACATACATATGTATGTAGTATGAAAAATTCGTTTTATATGGGAGATGCCACGCCCCCTATACGTATAGAATTTTCTTGTAGCCTATAACCACCCTTGGGACGTGTGCGGTTCAGCCGTTCACGAACTTGGTGAACAAAAAAAAACGTCTTTCAAAACATATATTAGTATAGATTAAAGTTACCTGATGTCAGTACGAATGAAAATTCCAAGAATGATTATTCGTTATAATAGTTTTAAAATCAATTGAATATAAGACTTAAAAGGTGAAAATAAAATTATAATTTAAAAAACTAAAAACTAGCTTTTATTACAATGTGAACTAAAATTGGACTTTTTCTTAAAAAAAATTTGTAACAGCAATTTTGTATGCAGTTTACTTCTATTTGACACGTAGATCATAGATCATCAGCCTTGCCCCTAAATTTCTTTTGGCAACATTCCGCCATCTTGTATATAAATTGTTTTGGGTTTTTTGCGATTTGCAAGCTTATTATGCATTTCGTAAAAAATGGTTAAATACAAATATGTAGAGAATTTAATTTCAAAAATTTGTTATATAGAAGGTTTTTTAAAAATAGCATACTTTATTGTAAAAAATTAGAAAAAACTGCGAAAAATGTTTACATTGTAACGGGTTTCGCCATTTTTTGACAATTTCTGTTGATAATACATTCATTCATCACAACTTTTATCCATAAATTTTTTTTTGTACGACGCTTAGATCACGGCCGAGAACGTGCCAAACATAGCGATTAGCCCAGCAAAATTAGATAAATTTGGTAGGAAGATAAAAATAAAATTTGTAAATTCTCTACATATTTGTATTTAACCACTTTTTACGAAAAATGCAAAATAAGCTTGAAAATCGCAAAAAACCCAAAATAAAATTAAATCCAAGATGGCGGAATGTAGCCAAATGAAATTTAGGGGCAAGACTGTGGATTCATGACCTACGTGTCAAGTAGAAGTAAACTACATCAAAAAAATCGCTGTTACAATTTTATTTTTTTTTTTCCTACCAAATTTATCTAATTTTGCTGGGCTAATCGCTATGTTTGGCACGTTCTCGGCCGTGATCTAAGCATCGTACAAAAAAATTTAGGTACAAAAGTTGTGAAGAATTAAATTCTCTACAAGTTTGGAATTTCAGTATGCTATGTATTTTCAACAGAAATTGTTAAAATAAAAATAGCGAAACCCGTGACAATGTAACAATTTTTCACGGTTTTTTCTAATTTTTTACAATAAAACATGCTATTTTTAAAAAACCTTCTATATAACAAATGTGGGAAATTAAATTCTCTACATATTTGTATTAAACCATTTTTTACGAAAAATGCAAAATAAGCTTGCAAATCGCAAAAAACCCAAATAACTTAATTTCAAGATGGCGGAATATTGCCAAATGAAATTTAGGGGCAAGGCTGTAGATCCATGATCTGTTACAAATTTTTGTAAATTTTCCTACCAATTGTCTAATTTTACTGGGCTATTATAGAAATATAGATATCGTTTAAAAGGAATGGGAAATTCCCTAACTTGATTTAATTAAACTCTTAAAACCAACCCAAGATAGGATTAAAATAATTGAAAATAAAAATAATTTTACCGGAAAACAAAGCGTGGGGTGCTTCAATATTACTAAACTGAAAACGAAAAGTTCAAAACAATTAGTATCAAGCACTCTCAGAAAAACAAAGTTTATATTTAATAAGTAAAAAAGTTTAGCTTCGAGCGAAGTCGAACATTAAACACCCGGCGCACGTATTAAATATAGTTTTTCACCTTTCTGAAAACTACGGTTACATGGTAGATAAGCAGAATGGTTTTACCCCTATTTCCAACAAATTCGAAAGTATGTTTAGTTAGACTTAGTGCGGTTTTCTTGAAGTAACCTGTAACATTGAAGCTCACTTTATATTTAAAGGTTGCATTAAAATTTATGATTGTGCCTTATGATAATAGAAATGCTTATCTTTAGACATAGCTTTATTTTTAATCCAACCTTTAAATATAAAGTGAACTTTAAAGTACGAGTACGTACGAGGTACGAATAGCAATAACGCGGCTGAAAAACAACAAAGCTGCTGGAGCTGACAGCCTGCCTGAGCTATTCAAGTACGGCGGCGAGGACTTGATAAGGAGCATGCATCAACTCTTGTACAGAATATGGTCAGACGAACGCATGCCCGACGACTGAGCTGGGTGTGCTCTGCCCAGTCCACAGGAAAGGCGCCAACTAACGCGGGATCTGCCTTCTAAGCATAGGTTACAAGGTATTGTGCGAGCGTATTGTGTAAAAGACTGAAGCCCACCGTCAATGAGCTGATTGGGCTTTATCAGTGTGCCTTTAGACCTGGCAAATCCACCATAGACCAAGTATTCACAATACGCCAAATCTTGGAAAAGACCCGCGAGATTAGGATCGACACACACCACCTATTTGTCGATTTCAAAGCTGCTTTGAACAGCGCGAAAAGAAGTTGTCTTTATGCCGCGATGTCTGAATTTGGTATCCCCACGAAACTAATACGGCTGTGTAAAATGACGTTGAGCAATACCACCAGCTCCGAGATAAAGACCTCTCCGAGCCGTTCGCCACCAAACGGGGTTTCAGACAAGGCGACTCCCTTTCACGTGACTTCTTTAATCTGATGTTGAAGAAGATAATAAGACCTGCAGAATTGAACCGCTCGGGAACAATTTACTACAAGAGCGTGCAATTGCTGGCTTATGGCGATGACATCGACACTATCGGCAACAAAAACCGCGAAGTGTGTTCTGTTGGATAAGGAAGCAAAGCGAATGGGTCTGGGGGTAAATGAGAACAAGACGAAGTATCTCATGTCATCAAACAAACAGTTAGCACATTCGCGCCTTGACACACACGTCACTGTTGACAGTTATAATTTCGAGAAAGTAGAGAATTTCGTTTACTTGGGAACCAGCGTTAACAACGATAATAATGTCAGCATGGAAATCCAACGCAGAATGACTATTTCTAACAAGTACTACTGTGGACTGACTATGCAATTCGGAAGTAAATTCCTCTCCCGACTTACAAAAACCACACTCTATAAGTCACTCATCATGCCCGTGCCGGTATATAGCGCAGAAGCATGGACAATGACATCCGATGAGGCGGCTCTTGGAGTATTCGAAAGAAAGATTTTGCGGAAGATTTACGAGCCTTTACGCTATGGCGACTGCGAGTACCGCAGACGATGGAACGATAAGCTGTATGAGCTTTACAACGATATGGATATAATGCAGAGATTTAAAATACAGCGGCTCCGCTGGCTTGGCAATGTCCTTCGAATGGACACCGACGCTCGAGCTCTGAAAGTATTCAACGCGGAACCCGCAGGTGGTAGCAGAGGAAGAAGGAGGCCCCCGCTGCGATGGAAAGATCAGGTGGAGAAGGACTTGGCTTCACTTGGCGTTTCCAATTGGCATCAGTTGGCACAGAAGAGAAACGACTGGCGTGCTTTGCGGAACTCGGCCAAAATCGCTTAGGCGGCTACAGTGCCAAATAATAGCAAGAATAGCTTTAAAGTTAAGCGTTGCTTCAGGAAACGGCCATTAATGTGATAAACTGATATGGTTATAAATAGGCGGTACCGCGCCTATTTTCTAAAATCTCAAAATAATACTACAGTGAAACCCGCTTAAGTACCTAACCCGCTTATGTACCATTTTTGGGCAATGTGAATTTTTGAATGTAATCTGAAGAAAATCCCTCTCTCAAGTATCTCCCCGCTTATTTACCCAACCCGCCTAAGTACCTCAATTTTTCGTACCCCATTTACCAGTTTACCTATAGTAACCATATTTTAAGTGCTCTTTTAAAATTCCTTAAAATATTTACATATTTTGAATCTTAGCGGCAGCGTTTCACACCTTCGAGAAAAAAATTATAAAAAATCAACGGTAATTTTGAGACACTTGAAACTTGCACAATATTACATTAAAATTGAATGGGCTATAAAACTATATACTCGAAAAACACATCTGAGGTAAACAAGTTTAAATTTTGATGAATTTTTTTCTTTACGTGTTCTATAAAATTTTAAGCTTAGGTTTTCATGGTATTTGTTAGGGAATGAACTGTATTTTAATTGAAAAATCTTAAATGAATACGTATACTTCATTAAATGTTTATGTTTTATTCAAGGATTTACATATTTATATAAGTTAACAAAAATCGAACCCCGAATCGAGGTACTTAAGCGGGTCCTTTTAAGTACCCAACCCGCCTAAGTACCTCAAAAAGCTGACATTTTTCGTGAGGTACTTAAGCGGGTTTTACTGTATTTATTTTTAAGGGATTGTTGTGAGTACCAATTTTGGTTAAATTAGCGTCCTTAAATTTTAAAATATCGAAGCTTCAAGCATTTCTGAAATTTACCGTGAAAAGCGGGAGTAATTTTAGTCCTATCTTAAAAATTTTTGTAATTAAAATTCAATGGGCTACCAAACTGCATATCCAAAAATGTTCTAAATATTGAGATTAAAAAGCCCAAAATTTTAATGAAAACGGTCCCAAAATTTTAATGTTGACGGTCCCAAGATGTTGAAATGTTAACACAAATTTTGGTTTTGTATTACCAAGCTATGAAAAAGTATCTGCGAAGTGCAGAATAGAAGCGTATTTGAACGAAAAAGCCGCCGAACACATATCTATGTAAAGTAAACAAACCCCCCGCTGCATCCCTTTTTCGATAGTTCCGAACTAGTTCTAAATTCGTTACTTTAGATATACATAGATTTCTAGTGAAAAAACTGAAAAAAATTTGTTTTTTTAAAGTACCACTTTTCGCCGACTTTGGACTTGTGGGGATCTAGTTCCTATCGGACTAGTTCCTTTTTAGCGATAAAGTCCTAGTACGGAACTAGAAACTTGATTCACTAGTCCGCGATTTCCCTGCAGGGTACTTCGTATGTTGTTTGTTGTTATTCAACTCCGTGCGCTTGGTGACCAGTGGCTGCCACCGCCTCATGTTTTGGTGAACGAGGTGGTACATACATATGTACACAAGTACATAATATGCACACACTTAATTCCACATATTCGTTTCATAAATGTTTTCTAAAGCGGATTTAAAGTCAAGAGCATCATGTCGTATACGCAACAATGTGAGCATACATGCACATAACCATAAAAACCCTGCAGCGGAAATACTAGTACAGAACTAGTGAGTTCACCAGTTTTCGGGAGTCGAATAACGGTACTTTGCAAATCTAGCAGCCATGCTTTCTACTGTCGCATTTAACATGGAGTTATCCTATTAGGTAACAATTGACTCCCGCTGCGTAACTTTTCACTAGTATTTGTACCCTGCAGGGAAACCGCGGACTAGTGAATCAAATTTCTAGTTCCGTACTAGGTCTTTGTCACCAAGAGGAACTAGGCCGATAGGAACTAGATCCTCACCAGTCCAAAATCGGCGAAAAGTGGGACTTTTAAAAAACAAATTTTCTCAGTTTTTTTCACTAGAAATCTATATCTAAAGTAACGAATTTAGAAATGGTTCGGAATTATAGAAAAAGGGATGCAGAACGAACTAGATCTTATTTGTCGAATTTAGAACTAGTTCGGAACTATCGAATAAGGGATGCAGCGGGGGGCTTGTTTACTTTACATAGATATGTGTTCGGTGGCTTTTTCGTTCAGATACGCTTCTATTCTGTGCTTCGCAGATACTTTTTCATAGCTTGGTAATACAAAACTAAAATTTGTGTTAACATTTCAACATCTTGGAACCGTCTGGAATATAAGAAATAACAGCGAGCACCTCTGCAAACTCAGCTACAGCTAAATGTATGTAAACGGGCATTTCTTACAATCATTCAAACAAATTTAATTTCAAATTGAAAACACACTTCTTCCAAAATAACTTAAAATCGCACACACGGAAGAACCAAAAAGATTGAAAAGTCATGATACTTTTTTCTTTCGTCTGTCGATTTTAGAACTGGTTCGGAACTATAGAATTTAGGTCTAGTTCGGAACTATCGAAAAAGGGATGCAGCGGGGGGCAATTGACACTTCCTAGGATATCGCCATGTTAAATTCGCCAGTTGCTTGCATGCAAAAGAGATTTATCGCGAACCAGTACTGGGTCTAAATGTACTAGAAGCGCACCAGTTCAGAACTAGAGATTTTCCCCACAGGGTAGT
Source organism: Rhagoletis pomonella (assembly GCF_013731165.1). Taxonomy (NCBI): domain Eukaryota; kingdom Metazoa; phylum Arthropoda; class Insecta; order Diptera; family Tephritidae; genus Rhagoletis; species Rhagoletis pomonella. Next base: position 25,884 of record NW_023459702.1, on the reverse strand, counting down.
AGTAACATGTAACCTGTAACCGAACCACTTTTTTTCGTTGTGCACTTCACAGATACTTCTTCATAATTCAAAAAAAAAAAAAACAAAATAAAGATTTTAAATTATATGTTCTGCATAGTGAGGTTTGAACTTGAACACTTTCGGCCGCAACTAATTGCAGCCAGCATCTTTGCGCACTCAGCTACAGGCACAACATGTAAGCGTGCTTTCAAATGTTCGCTTTGAATAAAGCCAGGCGACGATTTGCTCAAACTTAAATTTGTCTTTGCTATTTATTTTCCTGTGATCGAACGTACAAAAGCTGCAGCGTGACGTTGTTTGAAATTTTATTATTGGGCTGAACTGATTCTTGATAATTTTAACAAAATTATCATTTAAACGCTCTCAATCGTTTGTGTATCGATCGATTTGAAATTTTCACACAATAAACTACAAACTATTCCAAAGAATTTAAGTTTAACACCACTTTTTAATACTCACTACAAATAAAACTACAGGTTTATAACTTTTTTATGAGAATCAAGAGGGTGTTTGTTTTCAAATTCAAAAGTTGTGTAAAATAAATTTTTTGTTTTAAAACAGTGTTGTAGATGACTATGTAGGGAAGTTTTTGCGAAAGTTTCAGAATTCAAGTAGTTGCAAAGTTATAACAATATTACAGTTAGCAGATTAACGCGCTGCTCTCTAAAACGCTTTATAACTCGGAAAAGTAAAAAAGTCCTTTTTTATTAGTGATTTACATATATGTGAAAAGACTTGATCTTTCGCTTGAGATATCTAAAAAAAATATTAAAAATGACCATTCAGAAAAATTACAAATAAATTTTCGTTCAGAATTTTTACCATGAAAATGGGAAAATTTTGGAAATTGGAAAATGTCATCGCATAGCCCGTACAAAAATCTATAGAAATCATAGTTTTCGAATTATTTTTCCTATTTCCTGTCTGCTTCGCAGCTAGTCGAAAAGTAGTTTGTTTTGCACCGCTCAGGGCCCTGGGACATTTGACGTGAATTGCCCCCAAAATAATTTAAGAAATAGTAGTTATGTAAAAAGGTGTATCTACATACAAATGTATTGCTTTATTTTGGTACTTTTAAGTCCGATATTTGCGTGGTGGTCACATGAGGGAAACAAAACATGGATAAGTATTCAAAATTTATTATTTGTATTTAAATGATAAATAACAAATTCCTTTATGTAATAAGGGAGCACTATTATATTAAAACGGCCAATAACCTTTAGAAAGTGCAATATGTAACCAATAGCTCGATTTACCTGGATACTACCTGGAGCATAATATGCTATTGCAGGGAATAGATTGGCCATTACACATATGTTAGTGTTTGGCCGAGCTTCTCCTCTGATTTGTGGCTTGCGTCTTGATGTTGTTACACAAAGGGGAGGGGACCTACAGTTTTACAACGACTCTGAACGGCGATTGAATTTTTTTATGAGGAGCTGTTTTTTATGACAGAAATACACTAGGAGGTTTGCCATTGCCTGAAGAAGGGGGACGCTATTAGAAAAAACTGGGCTCGAATCGCAACAGTCGTACATGAGCAACTCGTCACGTAAAAATTCATATTTCATATTATAACAGTCGTCAACGTACTGCTCATCTCGTATACCGAATTATATTTATAAACATTTTTCTTTTTCCTCTATGCGCTTCATTTTGAAGAAATTTGACATTTGCAAAACTTGCGATAGGTCGATTATATAATTTTGTTCGCAACGTTGTCATGCTACTTTGCGACGTTTCAGGAATCGCACTATTACGAATTGCGTGAGCTAGACCAGGATAGGTAAGAAAAAATATCCACTTTTACCGGGTTGAGTGTAACATCAAACCATATATGTAATACTCCTATATTGGCAGTAAGAGCTAGTGCCGTCCGAAAACACTGCAGAACAGATATATCAATAAACACGTACGAAAGAAAAGTAACACTAATGTTTATAAATAAACATGTACACAACACATATACAAAAACGGCACTCAATACAATACGCACAATACGTTGACAAAAACGGTACTAGACTGTCTCGCTTTGATTTCGGAATGCTTACACATTGAGAAGTTAGCTTACTGCCAGTAGAAGTATTACATATATGCAGCAAACATATTTTGCATCATGGCAGGGCAAATTTTTTTGGAAGAAATGAAACTATTAATAGCCCACTAGCGAACACAAGGGTTCGTTACTTAGTGTAATAGCACAAGAACCACGGTAACAGTGCCAGTTACCGAAATGTCAGACTTAGCTAAAGTTTTTGTGGAAAGAGATAATTTTGAAATTCTTCAAAGGCGCTTACCTTCGAATGAAAATAAGATTTTTAATTAGCTCTTGTTATAGTTGTTATAGTTAGTACATACTTGGTACACCTACTACGTAACTACGTGGTACAATTCAAATAGCAAAACTGTTCTGAATGTAATACGTGTAAAGCTAAATACTTAATGTGTTTAACAAATGCAACATATAGATATGTATAGTGCTTATCATAACTATATGACACTCATATATTTACAAGTTTTGACTATTTATTTTATTGTTTTTTTTTTTTTAATTCTAATTAGTTTTGTATGAAAATATTCTATATTATTTAATAAAAACGGTACAAATCACATTATTAATAAAAAATCATAAAATGTGAAGTAGCTAGGACTTACAGTTGATTTTTAGACATGAAGACTTTCCTCAATTAAATGTTTTTACGCTGCTCAACTGATGTGATTTATGTTGGAACATAAAATATATCTCTCACCTGTAGACGAAAAAGTTTCAGTTACAAGTTTCTTGCCAAACCAATAGTTTTTATTCTGTGGAAAACCAAAATATAATAATGGTGAAAAATTATTTTCAATCTCTAATAAATATTCAACACTTTACTGATTCGTAAAGACTTACGTATCGTCACTAGACACGAACAAAGGCGCGATAGATAGACGGCGAAAACAGACGCGTAAAATTTTTTTAGAAAAAAGGACTGCCACTTCAGCAGTATTTCCCAAAAACTCTTTGGGTAATTTACATACAGTTGCCTTGCTAGTATCGGAACTATATCTGAACGTTTGTTTGTCAAAAGTTCTTCAACGGCTCGGCGCCAGTGAGTCATTCGCAATCGTATGCTGCGAATGCCGTATTATACTATAGCCAGCCTTTCGACATAAGCTACTATTCCATACGAACACAGATTTACATATAGTATTTTATTTAAAAGAAAGTAAAAATGCTTTTTTAGTATACATTTTTTTTCTTTGCACTGTTCGCAGTTTTTAACAATTTTTTGTTAACTATGAAAGCATCATATGCTTTATAGCAATCAATATTTAATTTAATATAAATCAAAAGTTCATACTTGTTAGTGAGGTAGTCGCTTTGTTTTTCTCATATCGACATTTCACAACAACAACTCAGTGAATGCCGAAGTCGCAGGAACAGAGAGTAGAAATGAAATAATTTTAAGTAGATTTGGTAACTCATTCTCAAAATGTTGTCACTTTTGACCAGAAATAATTTAGGTAAGTAAATTAGGTGATGTATTTATGTATATGTATGTAGGTAAATAAAAAAAGCAGAAGTTAATAATCTTAAAAAATATTTGTTTTTTTGGATACTTTAATTTAAAAATTAGATCATTATATTTAATAAAAAGTAATGCTGCCTTTTCAGGTTGCGGCCTGTTTTTTAAAGGGTCGTAAATTAAACCTACGCCACTAAATAACTGCTCGCTCGAGGCGCGAGTGAAACTTGAAAATGTCGGACGTATCTTCCTGACTTTCGTTTCACTTGAATAATCAATCATCATGGCGTTGCCCTGTAGGGAAACGAACTAGGGCGGAACTGGTTCGGCTTTAGTGCGAATTTAACATTGCGATGTCCTACGAAGTGTCAATTGTCCCCCGTTGCATCCCTTTGGCGCTAGTTCCGAACCAGTTCTAAATCCGACAGATAAGATCTAGTTCGTTTTGCATCCCTTTTTTATAGTTCCAAACCAGTTCCTAATTCGACAGATTAGATCTAGTTCCATCTGCATCCATTTTTTATAGTTCCCAGCCTTATTTTAATGAAATTTTGCAGAATTTTCTTAAATTTTGCATAAGGTTTGGAACTCTGATTTTTGGGGATTTTATAAAAAATTACCGAAAACTAAAATATTTAAAAAATAGTTGCCCGTATTGTAAAAAATTCGTTGTACCTAAACTTTATTGACTGACTGTATTAAGGTAGCTGTGCTGGATTGCATAAAACAAAAATTAATTTGTCTTTTCTTAAAAAAAAGGTAGCTCTGGTGGCTTGCATTTTAAAATAAATTTAGTGACAAAGTTGTAATTATTTTGACACTTTTTTTTAATGCCACTTTTTCTGCAACTGCATTGCCTTTCTCAATTGTCCTTCAGGATCTTGGCCTTTGTTTATGGAATCACTAAGTATAATGCTTATTAAGCAACTCAAAAACTATACCAGCGTGATTACCGACGTATCCTTTTGAGAGGTAGCCGCACTCTTATAAGAGTAATAAGACCCAAACTTTTCAGGTCAAAATTTCAGTAGGTTGCGTCTGTATGGCCTTTTCAATTTTATTAATTATCATTATTTTTAAGTGGAAAAATAAAACTCAAAATTAATGATAATCTCTGCGCGAAAAAATAAAAATCATAAAATAATCATTATTTGTAATGCCAAAAATAAAAATCAAATAATAATTATTTCCGTTTGAGCGAAAAAATAAAACTCAAAATAATTCATAAAATAATGATTAAATGCTGATTTAAATTATTTTACTCATAATGGTTACCTTCCCTGGTTTTAAAATTTGAAATAAAATAGGTTACTGAAAGTACCACATTTCACTGCTTTTGGACTGGTGCGGGACTAGTTACTATCGGACTTTTTCGTTTTTGGCGAAACAGAACTAGTACTGAAATTTGGTTTACTAGTTCGTGTTTTCCCTACAGGGTATTTAAACACCGCTCACAAGCCAAACCAGATGTTTCAGGTTTTTCCAAAACTTTTTCGAAAGAATTCGTCATTCTCATTCCTTTGCTTGCTTCAGAATTTGGAGAACCTGCAACGTCATCAGATTTTTCGATTGTAGTTTTTGTAATGCACTTTAATTCTTTCTTCTGCGACTGGTTTGAAAAATTTGCTCTTAAAGCGAGCTAAACAGGTGGATATGTTATAAATTGTTATTTTGAATGAAAATTTCGAACAAAAATGAATGTCGTGGCTGCCAGCAGAGTGACACTGCCTTAAAAATTTATGCAATTTAAAAAAAAAATTCTACAACTTTTCGTTAAAATTTCGAGTTTTTTAATTAAATTTTAAGTAAGCAGTTTTGTCCCCATTGAATTCTAGTATAATAAAGTACACGTTTCAAATGGCTAAAAATGTCGATTGATTTTTTAGAATTTTTTAAAATTCGAAATTTGTACGAAAGTTTGTTGAATGCTTTTAATATTGCACAAATGAGTAGTCCACTTGCATATAGCGTTATGTGATTTTATAATAGTGAGCCATAAATTAAAAAAACGTCTACAACAACAAGTAACATCCAAATTGTATATTTCTCTTTATTATCTGAAAATTTGGACAAGCAAGAGCCTAATAACATTAAAAAACAAAATCGCAGTGTGACAGTTTGTGCAAAGTTTATATATAAAAATTTAATATAGTGAGTTCTGAAACAGTAACTTTCACATAGCTATCTTTTTTTAGCTTTTCGCGTTCGCTCTTCCACGAAGATTGGTCTGCTTCTTTTTTACGACGCCTTCCATTAGGCACCGAAACTACCACGTTTTTTTGCAGTTATCTAAGTTCATCAGAAGATGGAGACTACAACCCCCCCCCCCCAAATTCCGGCCTAGGTTCATAAGGATACCTTAATTTCAACAGAAAGGAAATAGTTTGTCTCCTTTAATTTATGCTGAACTGAATATCTGTACTACTGTTTTATATTTTGATTTGTTTACCCCGGACGACGTCCAACCGAGCATCGAACCTGGCAGCTACAGGCTTGTAACCCGCAACTCTCGGCTACCGCGGACGCGAAACGCTTTACATTTTACACAGTCCAAAGTAGCACTTACTTCAAAAAATAAATGTCGGTTGGATTTTAAGGCCATTCACCACCAGACTCACGCTGGCTAGTCATAGTCTGGCGGTGGGACACTGCATCAGTCATCATCGACTGGGGGCTCGGGTTCATCATCCCCGCTATTTTGAGTTCTGCTGTTCAGCGATCATCGTGGGTGTTCTTACAGTAGTTTGCCGTAGTCGGAAAGCTTGCCTAACTTTATGGTTTTTTCTAACATATTTCGGCCTCTCGCGTTCGCTAAAATCCGACTGACTATTCGAAGACGGTATGTTAAGAGTGGCAAATATAGTTCCAAAACAATGGGATCGTGGATTCCATCTATCAAACTCTGAAATGTATGAAAGCACGGCCGATAACGCACTAGGGCTGATCGATTTCTTCGGGGCCCTAAACATGGCTACATGGCTGTCTAAGGATCGAAAATCGAGAAAAATACGGGGACGATAGACGGAAGGTATGCTTCCAGTGTTTTAGAGGTAAACACACTGAGAGGGCCAAACATCGACTCGGACCACTATCCTGTTGCCGCCAAGACTCGCACCAGCCTTCTTGCGCAAAAATGTGCAGCCATGTAAGGAAAACTCAGCGTCGAAAAACTGAACATACGGCGGACGGCCAATTTATTCGCCACTCGATTCTCACACCTGTTCTCAGAGACCAATCTTCAAAAAACTAAGATATGTGAGCATTCAATTACCGCCGCCGAAGAAGTAGCCGGATTTCAGCGAAACCCATGGGCAAAAACTTGCTATGTGGGACCGTTATAGGGAACTGAAGAGGGGAGGGAGGCGTAATTTCCCCAATAACAATATAGGCGCCGAAATACGGAACCACGAAGAGCTCGAATTTCTGCCCAACAGGGAAAAGGCCAGAATATTTTACCAGAGAATTAGGCGACTTAAGGAAGGTTTCAAGACTGGGGCGAGCTCCCATAAAACCATAGCGGTTTAGTGACCGACGACTAGAACGTACTTAAATTATTGAGGGAACACTTTTCCACCCTACTGAATGGTGGTAGCAGTGAAAGGTTAGAGAAGGCGAACCAAAGTATCTAGTCGATGGTCATGAAGTCGACTATGATTAGGTACGAACAGCAGTTACGCGGAAGAAAAAAAAAACAAAGCCCTGCCAGCCGAGGTATTTAAGTACGGCTGCGAGGAGCTTATAAGGTGCATGCATGAACTGTTATGCAGAATATGGTCTGATCAATGCCTTCCCGACGACCTGAATTAAAGTGTGCTCTTCTCAATCCACAAGAGTGCGACCCCGCCGAATGCATCAACTACCGCGGCGTTAGCGCTCCAGGTCTTATCGAGCATATTTTGGGAAAGCCCACCACAGCTTTAGACCTGGCAAATCCACCATACCATACCACCCATACCATGAATACCTGGTCTATTCACAATATGCCAACTCTAGGAAAAGACTCGCGAAAATAGAATCGACACGCACCTACTATGTATTTGCCGTGATTACCGCGTATTTGTGGTAATTGTGTGGTATACCCATAGGTAACCGGAAATCGTACTGTACTGCTCTGATATTTCAAAACAATATCAGCGACAGCAACATAATGAGCGCGAAAAACAGATGCAATGCGGAATACATTTCGTCTGTTCGACCGGGGATGTTTAGTTTCGTCGCAGATTCTAATGAGGTCATTGCTCAACAATCGTTATTTAGTATGTGTACAGACTTAAAACAGTTCCGTTGTCCCCGCACCGTCTTTTCCACTATGGTGTTGTCACTGCCATTTTGCTTTTGCGCCAATGCAGCAATCTACTTCTGCACTTGTTTCTGCATAAGCAAAACAAAAAAGCGTAATTTAATTTTGTACGATTTTTATTACTTTTAATAATTTATCCTCGATTTACGTTTATTGTCTTGGCTGATTAGACGACAAGTACATATGAATTTCATTTATAATATATTTATTAAAAGGGCATACAGTATTTAACAATAATATTTTTCCTCCCCAAATAGAGAGACCTTCAGTTCTACGCCGCCTCCGCCAGACAAATTGATTTTAAGAGAAGCTTGGCAAGGCAGAAATACACTCGAAGGTTTGCCATTTCCTGCCGAGGGCCGACCGCGTTCAGAGAAAAACCTTTCTAAATTGTTTTTAGGTATGTTGCTTTGACCAGGGATCGAGCCGTGGTCCTACGGAGTGGTAGTACGTGCCTTTAACCACTCGGCTAAAGCGGCCGTCAAAGCATGTACATATGTATTTTCATGCACACAAATGCTGCTCACAAAATTGGAATAATCCTACTTTTTAACCCAAGTCAAAAAAAAACGAAGAGGTTATCAATTCGTCGGAATTAGAGATGGGCACGGGATATCGGGACCCACGGTACCGATTTCAAAATGCCCGGGATGGGCGGTATCGGGAAGGTCTGTAAAAATGTTGATGGCGGTACGGGACCAAACTCTTTTCCCGACACTCCCCATAAAACTTGCAACCTTAATAAGCAGTTTTTATGTTTTATTGAGACTAAAACGAACACCAACGCAAAAAAAAACATCCAGATTAAAATTAATTTGAAATATTTTTGAACTAATTTTGGTTATAGATTTCGGGACCCACGGAACCTGCGGTACAATTCTGAAAATCGTCGGGATGGGCGGGCTCGGGACTTAAAAATTGAATTTCGGGATGGGCGGTATCGGGATTGAATATTTATTTTATTTGAGAATTAAATTCGGTTGTTTTTTTTGGGTAAAAGTTACTTGTTGTTTTTATTTAAATAGCACCAGTACATACATACGTTATTTAATAAATAACGGATTCTTACCGAAAGTTTAGCTCGTTTATTTGAAAATCTTTTTCTGAAAAGAAAGAAAAAATAATATTTAGTATGAAATTAATGTGATTATACATGTACTTGTACATTTTGTAGAATAATCAAAATAGTTCAATTGTTTTAATATATTGTTAAATTAAATTTTTGTATATAAAATGAAGCAAAACTTAATTAAAGAAAGTTTTATAAATATGAACCAAATGGAACCATAAATACGAGCTGTCTAAACATTTCGATTCCTCCGATCAGCAAGATTTTTGTAGAGTTTTTCCTTTTCATTTAAATAATATAAATATGTATATTAGGGCGGGTAACAGTGAAAATATATTCTATCATGAGGTCAACAACAACCCTGTAAAATATTAATTGTTTATTTTAATTGCAAGATCCCCAAGTGACACAAAGCACACTGGTCGAATAAGACGGATTCTTGTTGAAAATTCATGGTTAAGCAAAAAGGTTTGGTGAAAATTATTAGATAATAAATCTGTAAACGCAAACGACAAAGTAAAATATCATATCTGGTTGCCTTTTACTTTATGGTTACTACCAAGCTTATCTGTTTTTAAGCCAAATTGAAATTGTTCTGTTGATAATTGCACTGGTCTTTAGTCAAGAGATGTAAGAGAGATTTAGGTCGCAATTAAATGCAGTTCACAGGAATTTTTGTTCAACATTTGTATTCTTTTTAAAATATTCTGTTTTAATCTGAACGCTTTTTATCATATTATTATCATAAATCAGTAACAGTAAGTCTCGCTTTCAGTTTGGTAATTATTACGTACCGATAGAGTAATATTTATCAAGGTTATGTCAAAAAAAAGGAGATGCATCTCTGTCTCTTTTCGGGCAAAATTTCTCTTAAACTGTGTAAATAACTTCAAAATACTTACTAGTGGGGGGTTAAGTAACACAAACGGCAGTAGCGCAAATTTGTGTTATTTCCCAATTGAATGTGAAATAACACAAATTTGCTTTATTTCATTTCTCGTTGGGCAATAAAACCAACTTTTAAACTTAACAATTGAGTAATAAAGCAAAATAGTGCACATATGTAGGTATTCACCCAGTTACATTTTGACAAAAAGTAGTACAGTATATTTTGCTTAGCTGCACATTCTTCTTTGCACGAAAAACTTGTGCACGTAACCGAAAAAGGCACTTAAGCGAATTTGCTTTACTACTTCAATGAGGAAGGTATCCGAATCCCTATGACACCAAATATTGGCGGAGCACTTACCATGTAGAAATTACTGCAAGCGAAATTTTTACCGAATGTTATCTAATTATCTATATAACTACATAAATTGATAGCCATTTTCGTTGTTCTGCGAGATGAGCAAAATAAATAAAAGGTTGTAAAGTTAGGTACTTTGGTTAGTTGTAGGGCCAGTGCAGGTAAACGTAATACTTTCATTGGTAATTGATACTAGTCGCACAATTTTTAAGGCAGGTATCGCCAATGTGCAGGTATGTTGAATGCATCTATCGGAGAAGTTTCCTTATAAATGTTAAAAATAATGCTTTTGATGCGCATTTTGGGGTAGGTATCTTAAATGGCACTTAAGCATAGAGGCAGCAAAGCAAAATTTACTGTACACGAACAAGTTGAATGGACGGATTTGTACGTATACAATTTTGAAAATGCCCAGCGTCGCGGCGGTCCGTATTCGCGCGCCGCGCCGCTATCGACTTCGCGATCCCGTCCCCCGCCCCCTCCCCTCCTTTCGCAATTATGCACTGGCGGCATTATAACCGTTTAGAAAAAGGAAAAATAATGAAATAACACTAGTTCACTTCTGAAACTGCTTTTTAATGTCCAAGTAATGGGAATCATTGTGTATGGTGTTATTGCATGCATTTTGCATACCCATAGTGGAATTTACGAGGTGCCACTGCCTTATTTGAAAATTTTCCTACAAAATGTGATTATTAGGCAGCCGAATGTCAGAAAATAAAGCGAGAAAGCCGTGTTATTACTTCACATTTTAAGGTTTTCCAGCAATGTTTTTAACATATTAAAAAGCATGCAGATAAAATTCATACAAAAGCGCTATGTCCAATATGACGAGCAGTTATTAAAGACGATGCTTTCCCTTTATTTTGTTAGACTTTTCATAAGTAAAATATTTTGTGAATATTACTTTCAAATAAGCGAAAACACATTGGCAAATGTGATAAAAAAGCGGTTTATCGATTGATTTTGATCAGGATAGGTCTTTAGTCGTGTACATGCGCTGCGAAATCGGCTATCTGTTATTTGACCCTTAATATCATCGGTAAAGGTATGGATAAAGGATAAAGTTGTGTCAAAATATGTCGCTAAATTTGTGTTTTCACTTTCGTTACGTGCGGACGTGTTTTTGATCACTCTCTGTGTGCTAAAACTGTTAAGCTGTTTACTTTTTTATGCCTATGGCTTTGTAAACTTTGTGATTTGAAGTTCGTGAGATAGTGACTCTTATCAAATCTATTAGTTCTAATTAAAAAATGCCGTGTCTATGTGGGCAAAAAGTCGAGCGATCGCAGCAGCATAAAATTCAATGTGTTAATTGCAATGATCGCCGCAAATCCCTTTGTACGCCGCCTCCTATCACGGTTTTAAATGATAGTGCCGTCGTTGCTTGCACGGGCGAATCGTTTAATTCTCCCAACAATTTTGTTTCTCAGTGCAACAAAAATGCAATTGCTGGCCAAGTACCAAAATCGAATGAAAAATCTGCTCCGTCTCTTCAAATTGCGAAAGATTCCGACTCGCTCAAAGGTGCTAACTCGAAGTCAACAAATTCGCAAAAACAATCTGCCAACAATCAAAGTGAAGCTAAAAATCAGCAACAACAAATAACGTTGAGTTCTCTGTACAAGATTATCGTCTTTCTTCGTTCCGACAATGTACGTATCCTGAATTCTGTCGCTGCTCAGCGTGAGGAAAATCAAAACCTAGCACACAAAATAGATAGCATGCACTCTGATTTTATATCTATGCAGCGCGCGCTGCATGCGCGGGATGATGTGATTGCTTCTCTTAAGTCTGAGTTGAACGACCTACGCTCCTGTGCAGTGTTGCCAGAACTTTTTGGGCCGACCGGCTAGATTGGCAAAAAAAAGCGGCTAAAAACGGCTAAAATGTTTTAGTGAAAATTCACATGCTTTATTTAAGTAAATCGCAAGAAACGAAAGACTAGTTAACACCATTAATTTATATCGAGTGTATATTCCTCATCATCAAGTGTATCACTATTGTATATATCACCTGAATTCATTAATTTTAAGAGATCGTCATCTACAGTAAAATTATGGCAGCATTTTTCTTCACGTTTTAAACCGTATCTTATATATAAAATAGCGTTTAACGTTTTAACGCACATTGGATTTCTTTGCTTAGTTTTTATTATATTCATTGAACTAAATATTCGCTCTACTTCTGCATTACTTATAGGCAAAACAAGAAAACTAAAAACTAGGTTGGAAAGGTCAGCAAAAGGGTTTTCCCCTAGGGCATTTCGAAATTGATAAACTTCGGCCCAAAATTTTACAGTTGAGTCTAAATTACTCCAGGTATGTAACGTTAACCGTTGCCATTGCATCTCTATGGATGTTATTTCGTCGGCATTATATTTGTGCTTTTGTTGCTGTAGTTGAACAAATACTTTTGGTTTAATTACTCTTAATACATTTCCAACCGAAAAAAGTCAATTTTTTTTAGTGTGGCAATATTTGTAGGGAGGCGTTGGCGTTATTAAAGTGATAATAAAATAGCGACCATTTTCTCGAATTATTTTCTCGGCTTCGTGGTCAAAAGCGTTTGTGCTTACTTTTGTTTTTAAATACTCTTCAAAACTGTGATAAAACTGAGGAAATGGAGCAAGGTATGGTTCCAACGGGGAGCATATAGGATCAAATGTGTCCGCGCTAATAACCACTAGGGAGCATAGATGCGAAAGTAAAACATTGAGTTCATTAAAAATCTTCATTGGGTCTGCATTATTGCTTTCGAACAACTTGTTTACTTTTTGCACCTGAAAATTAGGCAAATAGTAAAATCGGCTAAAAACGGCTAACTTTTTTTTACAAACCGGCTAACAAATCGGCTGCCGGCTAGATCGAATTTTCTCCGGCTAGTTGCTATCAAAACCGGCTAAATCTAGCCGGAAAACGGCTAAAATGGCAACGCTGCTCCTGTGTGACAACTGCTTTTGATAAGCTTAGCTGTGTTAACAAATCACCAAAAGGTGTTGGTGAAACTGACATCGCTGCTGCTGGCAGCTCTTGCGTTGCTGAACAAAATTTTTCGTCGATGCTGCCTCTCCATTCGTTCCTGTCTGTGACGCTTCGCAATCAACTGTCACCAGCAGTGCTGCTCTCACTAATACATCCATGGTTCAGCCGTCGGCTGCTGCTTCTACTCACGATGTTATGCGATCAGCACCTACCCTGCAACAAATTGTGCGACTAATCTCTAAAGAGAGTATTCCGAGATTACTCTCAATCGGGTACAATTGGGCATTAATTAGTCGCAACTAGTCTCATACGGGTACTAATGGAGGTCAATTAGTCTCGACTCATGCCTTATGGATATAATTGGAGATCAATTAGTCCCCAACTCATCTATCACGGGTACTATTAACGATTTAATGATATGTACGCACTTAGTCAATGAAATTTCATGTGCGGCGTTGGCACACAGAGAGAGTATCCGCCTAACAAAACTGAGCACCCCAGTTCGAATCTCAGCTGGCGCAAATTTTTATTTTTATTTTTTAAAAGTGACTAGTCGCTTTTTATACCCATTCGGGTATAAAGGTGAACAATTAGTCTCTTCATAGGACATGCTCGAACAAAAGCGAACAGTTCATTCCATATAAAGAGATCAAAAGTGGTATTAGTCGCATGCTCCTTTGCGATTGCTCCCGGAGTCATCCCGGATTAGTCCAATTTTTTGCAGGGTACATATAGTGCTGCTCTCATTAATTCAACTATTGCTTTGTCATCTGCTTCTGTGTCAACGCTTGGGCCATCATCCTCTCTTTTGTCATGTACCCAGCAAGCTGCTTCTCCTAATTTATGTAATGGCTCTACTAAGACAACGCCTTCACTTGGTACTAGTACTACCCCCACACAGTCTGTTCCGATGGATACGAACACTGTTAATCCAGCACCTGCTCCTACGCAGCATCCTAATGAATGGAAAACGGTGTCTAATAGCCGTCGTCCAAAGCTTACGAAGCCTTTAATTATGGTTCTAATAATAACCAGGAATTAAGTGTTATTTCTCAACAGAAGTGGCTCCATGTGGCCTCATTTTCTACTAATGTCACAGCAGCGAACATCATCAGTTACGTATCCAAACATGCTGATATTGATGCCAAATTTCTGAACTGCTGCTTGCTTATAAAAAAGGATGCTAATCTTGATGAATTGAGAAAAGTTAATTTTAAATTAGGAGTTTCTGAGTCTTTCTATGATAAATTGTTGAATGCTGATATCTGGCCTGCGAACGTTAAGATTCGACCATTTCGGTTTTTTCCAAAGGGCGATGCACCAGAACTAAATCCCTAGATGCTCTTGCTCCAGCAAATTTTCATTTGAAGCATCTCAAGATCTATTTTCAAAATGTTTCCGGCCTGCGAACAAAATCAAACGCACTTTTGAATATGAGCTCGCATACGGATTATGATATCTTTGTCCTTATTGAAACATGGTTGACCTCGGAATTTAATGACGGTGAATTCTTTGACTCCAACTTGTATACTGTATATCGCAAAGATAGTGACTATTCTAAAACTGGTCTCTCGAGAGAAGGAGGAGTTCTCATTGCAGTTCACCGCCGGTTTCGCTCATCGTTTGTGAGTCTGAGCAATACGGATTCCCTTTTAGACCAACTCTGTGTCTCGATACAAGGCATCTCCAAATTACTTATCTGCGCTTCATACATTCCTCCGTCTAGCGTGGACTCACTTTATAAAGCGCATGTGGACAACATAGTCGATATAGCTCGCAGTCACGATGGTGTTAATTTCTGTATTCTCGGAGATTTTAATTTACGGAATGTGGAATGGTCATTTATAGGTGACACTTTACTTCCAAAAAATGTGAACAGTTTCTCGGAATCATATGTTATTGATAATTTGTTAAGCGTTAATTTTGCTCAGATAAATAGCTTCTCTAATAAGTTAGCTAGAACTTTAGATCTAATTTTTATTAACGACAATATGAATTTTGTTTTAAATGAGTGTCTTGATCCGGTTTCGTGTCCCGGTTTACATCACGTTCCACTTATTCTTGATCTTCAATTCTATAACTATGAGAGTATTTGTACGGATAATCAAGCTCCTAGTTTCAGTTTTAATCGTTGCAATTTTGATGTTGTCAATCAAGAAATTTCTTATGTAGACTGGGATGCATTACTTTCTAGAGTTCACGTTGCTGACTTATTCTGTTTTTAAAAATAAAGTTAATGAAATTTGTTTGAATAATATACCGTTAAGAAAAAAGAAATGTTATAGGATTCCTTGGTATACAGAGGAACTTAAGAAGCTAAAGAATTTGAGGAATAAGTACTACAAAAAATTTTAATCCACTAAAGCATCTGCTTATAGAGACAAATACCTTCTCTATTCTAGAGAGTTCAAACAGCTTGGTAAAAATCTTCAGAGGAGATACGTTCGTAAGTTCGAATCAGATATTAAAGTAAATCCAAAGTCTTTTTGGAACTATGTCAATTCGAAAAAAACCTGCTCTAGTATTCCGTCAGAAGTTTTTTTTTTTAATGGGGCACATGCTTCATCACTACCTGAGGCAGCCAACCTGTTTGCTAATTTTTTCCGCGCAAATTTTGTAACACAGTCAGAAACTTGTAGGAGTTGCTTTTCAACTGTAGATTCTCCTATTAATTTTGGAGAGCTCTCTTTATCTCTTGATGATGTAGTTGAAGGCATTTTGAACATCAAAACATCTTCGCAGACTGATGTTGACGGCCTGTCGTCTTTACTTCTTAAAAACTGTTTGGCTTTTGCGGTTCTACTTTTAATAATTTTCAATAAATCACTTGAGTGTGGCGAGTTTATCGATGCCTGGAAGGAAACCTTCATCAGCCCTCTTTTTAAAAGTGGTAACAAAAACGATGTTGCCAACTACAGGCCCATTGCCAAGTTATCAACTGTATCAAAGCTATTTGAATATATAGTAAAGCAGAAGTTATATTTTACAGTTAAGCATTTCATCTCCAATAACCAGCACGGTTTTATGTCCGGCAGATCCACTGTAACTAACTTAGCAACTTTTTCTGAGTATTGCATGTCGGCTTTTAGCAACCGTCTTCAAGTCGATACTATATATGCCGACTTCACAAAAGCTTTCGATAGAGTAGATCATTCACTTTTGATTTCCAAATTAGCAAGTTTAGGTTTTCACTCAACATTTGTATGTTGGTTAAAATCCTACTTGCATCATCGCAAATGTGTAGTCGTTGTTGACAACGCGCTATCCAACTCATTTATTGCTTCTTCTGGAGTTCCACAAGGTAGCATTTTAGGCCCTTTGATTTTTGTCCTTTTTATCAATGACATATCGTCGTGTTTTATGCACTCCAAATTTCTTTTATATGCTGATGATTTGAAGATCTTCTCCACCATTGCAAACTCCTTTGATTCCGTCAAGATTCAGTTTGACTTGGATAATGTCTCAGCTTGGTGTCGTACCAACGGCTTACAGCTTAATATAAGCAAATGTTTCCACCTATCATTCTCCAAACTTCATTGTATAACCCCTACTTCATACTATATTGATGGTACTCGACTATCCACTCGTAATGAGTTAACTGACTTAGGTGTAGTCTTTGACTCGAAATTTTTATTTCATAGTCACTTAAATTACACCATTGCCAAATCGTACTCAGTGCTTGCTTTTATTCGCCGTTTTAGTTCTGATTGCACGGATCCCTACACGTTAAAGCTGTTGTTCACGTCGCTTGTACGTTCCAAGCTGGAATATGCTTGCTTTATTTGGAGACCTTATTATGAGTGCCACATTAATAGGCTCGAGCGGGTTCAAAAAACGTTTTTACGCTTTGCGCTCCGATCATTGAATTTCGACGAGCCAATTCCGCCATATAGAGCTAGATGTGCGCTAGTAAATTTGAAATCTCTTCAATGCAGGAGAACAATTCTCTCGCTCACCTTTGTCTTTGACATAATTAATGGCGTGATTGATTCACCGTATTTACACGAATGCATTTGCTTCCATATTCCTAACAGAACCCTTCGTAATTCAGATATTTTTTATACTGAACGTGTCCGTACTCTCTATGCTTCTAATGCTCCAATCTTTACAGCTTTGAAAGAATTCAATGTTCTCTCAGTTTCTTTAGCCATAGATTTTCCCGCTTTCAAACTATTGTTAAATGAAGCTAGATTTATTGTATGATATATTTTATCTCCATGTAGTCTGTAAGCAACTTTATTGAGCTAGATTACTATTGAATAAATAAATTTTGGCGTCAAAGTATGACAAAGAGAAACCTAGTCTTTAGATTTATAAAATTATTAAAAAAAATGTCTAAACATTTGACAGGTAAATTCAGCTCAGTAAAAAAATAAAGTTTTTTTACAAGTTTAAAGCCTTATGTTTGAGGAACATGGTTTTTTTGAGTTAGCAGGCCAATATTTCCGCTTTCATTTTGTACTGTTAAAAAGATTATATTTTCACGTGTATGTCATGCTACATAAGCTGAAAAGGCCGAGAGCCCGTTTTTAGACACTTTAAATCCTATATATCTCAAAATCTAGAGCCAATTTAATAATGTGTGTATACATATGTTTTTTTCTCTATATTTTGAGGACAAATAATATATTGATTTAAAAAATTTTAACAGAATTCAACTAAGATAACTTGACCATAGGGAAAGAAACACATTTTGGGTTCGATCAAGTCAACATCCAAATCATCCTCAATTAACATTGCTATATCAACCAGCAAATCTCATATTGAGAGAAATATATGTATGTTTTTTAGCTGGCTCTTTTCTCAGTGTATATGCACATATTAAAGCACTGCAAATATACCAGCAGAAATACTCTTCACATGTGTACATGAGTAAATGGAGCATATATTTTAGAGTACTTAAAAAGATAGTAACAAAAAAAGAGAACATCATAAATTTAAGGAACTGAGCGATGTTACTCAACAGAGCTCCGCTACATGAAACACTGTTCCGCTTTTCCAGAGTAGTTGAGTAAGTCGATTGCGTTCAGTAGTATTTGAAAACTTCATAGGATTTATAGGAATACTTATAAAGTTTTATCTTTTAAAATTTTAGCATTTAACATAATGTAAAGAAAAGACACATTTTCTTTTTATTCCAGTATATTCTTAAAATATTGTTTTACATTTCTCGCCGGACGCTTCAATGTTTGCAAAATAGTTCTAATCTTTCATACATATACATGATTTATGTACATACATATTATGTAAATTTTTTAAATAACCAAAAATGTGTGTCTATTTTCCCGCGACCTGTCTTTATGACCAGTTTTTATAGTCAGATTGATATTTTAATTTCTCAATACCAGGCGCTCATATATGTGAAGTAACAAGTTTTCTATTTCTAAGCAGAAAACTGTTTGTGTAAATTTTTAAATTTCCAAAATTCTACTTTATGAATTTCCAAAGGCTTCTACAAACGAATTAAAAACTTCTACAAACAAATGTATGCATAGGGAAAGCTTGCTACTTCATATGTATGTGCGCCTGGTATTGGAAAATGAAAGTATTGTATTGTACAAATAAAAATTGGTTCTCTGTATAAAAAGAGTCCACTTTCTATATAAAAATATGCTGTTGGCTAAATATTCGGAGCGTCCTATATTGTTTCTCCATGTTTGCTATTTAACATAAGTGTCAGCTTTAACATTAACATTATGTAGCATTAAACGAAAACTTCCAAAAATACTCAAAAAATATTTGTGAAGGGACATATTTTTTGTGGAAGTTTAACAGCATGGTACTGGTGATTTATGTTCCTCTTTTTTTCGGAACATAATTTGTTTGAGTACTTTTTTTTATGTATACAGCGCTCAACATCTTCACTTCTCTTCCTTCCATGCCCTCTTTGTTAGAGTATGAGTAGTTTACATATTTGAAAAAAACTTCACAGTGAAGCAAACTGAACTCCGATGCAGACCTTTATTATATATGTTCACACATAAGTATATATTTATATGTATATTAAAGGTCGCGGGAAAATGGACACACATTTTTGGTTATTTAAAAAATTTACATAATTGGGGTATTCACAACGGTGTCGTAAGTGTCGTATTGTTGTATATCGTAAACTTTAAACGCTTTAAAAACATATTAAGGGGTTCGAAAAGTACCATAAAAGTTATATTATGAATTTTCGTAGTGTTGAAAAACGGTTGGTCGTGGTTTAAGATTCAATAAACGTTTATTTGAGCTTTTAATGTTTACGACATACAACAATACGACACTTACGACACCGTTGTGAATCCCTCAAATATGTATGTACATAAATCATGTATATGTATGAACGATTAGAACTATTTTGCAAACATTTAAGCGTCCGGCGAGAAATGTAAAACAATATTTTAAGAATATACTGGAATAAAAAGAGAATGTGAGTATTTTCTTAACATTATGTTAAATGCTAAAATTTTAAAAGATAAAACTTTATAAGTATTCCTAAACTTCCTATGAAGTTTTCAAATACTACTGAATGCAATCAACTTACTCAACTACGCTGGAAAAGCGGAACAGTGTTTCATGTAGCAGAGCTCTGTTGAGTAACATTGCTCAGTTCCTTAAATTTATCATGTTCTCTTTTTTTGTTACTATCTTTTTAAGTACTCTAAAATATATGCTCCATTTACTCATGTACACATGTGAAGAGTATTTCTGCTGGTATATTTGCAGTGCTTTAATATGTATGTAAGTTATAAGGTAGCTTGAAGCGAAAATAGGTTATTCTTATATTTTTCTGCATCATTGTTCAAATTGTTCAAGGTAGCACAGGAGTACGGCAATATTTATTTAGGTGCGCCATAAGGATCCAAACAAATCCGACATAAATGGGAATGTTTCATGGCTGAAAGCGCAGGCAAAAAGTTTTCCTGTCAGCAGCAACTGCTACCTACGTGTATACGAACCACATAACCAAGGGAAAACTAGTAAACCCAAAATGGGAGAGGAAACCGTGATGCTTTAAATATATACATTGATAGACAAAATGCGAAATGTGCCAATGCTTACAAAACATGACTGGCGGCAACCGCTACTATGCACGAAAAAAAATTAGAGAATAAATTTGAACATACGAATATATCGATGGCTGAGTGGAAGATCGACCTATCTCGACAGCCAGTTCGAAAACGTTCTATCTCAAAAAACTTTTCAAAAACGCCCTATTTCAGAATTCGTTTCAAAAACGCCCTATCTCAGCTGCCGATTCAAAAACGCCCTATATCAGCATATTTTCAATACATTTTGAAGTGAGATAGGGCGTTTTTGAACCGAATTTTGAGATAAGGTGTTTTTCAATCAAATTCTGAAATAGGGCGTTCTTGAAAAGTTTTTGGAGATAGAGCGTTTTCGAACTGGCTGCCGAGATAGGTCGATCTTCCACTCAGCCATCGATATATCTGGGGCCATAAGCAAAAGCTGCCTAAGTCGACTTAAAAAAGAATTGAGTTGTATATCGTATTCTGCCACTGCTATTGCATGCATATGTGAAATCCCCATCTCGACAGCTAGGCTATTTCAAAAGATATAGACGAAAATACTTTAGTTTCCCCATAAGGCTAACTTTAAAATTCAAATGTTTAAAACGTTTATTCTCGAATCCAGGTTTTTTCGACTTAGTTTAGTGCTTATGGCCACAGATATGTACATACAGTTTCGGTCATATCTATAGCACGCCATTTCAAAATAATATTGTTTGCCACTTACATATGTTTAGTTATTTATTTTTAAGAATTTTCAATTAAAATAAAGTTCTTTCTCTAACAAAACTCATATAACTCAATTTTGACAATTTGTATAAAACTACAAAAAAGTGTAAAAAATTTTCACCTAAATTTCAAACTTTTTTCTCAGAAGCTCCAGAATTTTTTTGAGTACACAGTTTTATAGCGCATTTAATTTTAGACTAATAATGAGAACGTTTCAAGTTGCTAAAAACTACCGTTGATTTTTTAGATTTTTTTTTTGTCTCATTTGCTTCCATATAACGACTAATCACAGTTCATTTTTATATGGCAGAAACCCGCAACACCTTCCGCGAAAAAAATTCTAAAAAATCAACGGTAATTTTAGCCTCTTGAAACGTACACATTATTAGTGTAAAATTAAATGCGCTATAAAACTGCGTACACACACATGATCCTCAATATTAGTCATATTGGACTCTTATTGGCCTCATATATGAATCATTTCAGACTATTTTTGGGGATCCTTAATTATTGGCCTCATAAATGACTACATTCGGTCTCCTGTTTTAGGTTGTTCTTCGAGCCTTATTGGCCTCATTCTTCGACTCTTATTGAGCTTCAAATATCATACGTACATATATGTATATGTGCATAGATCAGTGGTGCACACGGGAGCAGGGCTGCCAACTATACTTGGCTAAAAGTGCCAAATTGACGATAAAAAAGTGCCAAAATGTGCCGAAAAGAAAAATAAAAAAAATAATGGCCAAAAAAAGGTGCCATTATTTTTAATTCTTCCCATTTAGCATTAAAATTAGAAACACATTTCTAAAACAAAAATGCAATGCCAAAGTAAGATAATCTAGTTGAATGCACTCTAGAAATTTGAAAATTTTCGTAGTAAACGCGAAGGATTTCACAAAAATGTATTGAAATATTATTATTTTTCAAAAGTGCCATTTTGGCACTTTGTGCCAAATTGAAAAAATAAGTGCCATTTGAAGTAAAGTAGGGCCAAAAATGGCACGGTTTGAGCCAAGTTGGCAACTCTGCACGGGAGTCTCACGGACAGCGTTGCCACTAACAATTTTTTTCCCCTACCAATTTTCTTCCCAAATCCGACCAAAATCGTTTACAACCTATCAAATAAATTCCAAATACAAAAAAGCATTCTGAAAACGTACAATTCATTTATTTAAGATTAATAGCCCAATTCTGTATCGGTGACAACAAATTGTTTACTGACAAGTTTAACTTTTTCATATATTTTTCCGTAAAAATCTGTGACAAGAATTTGTCACTGATACAGAATAGAGCTGTAAATGTTCCGAATACAAAACATTTACATAAACACATACATATACCCGTATGTACTTTGTACACTTAAAAACAAACAAGAAAAAATAAATGCAGGTACAGTCTTAAGCACAGAGATGAGATCGTTTAACATTTTTTGGTTGTATTAATTATTTACATATATACATGTTATGTAACAATAAGTTTAATTTCTTAAAAGTAAATTTAAATCAATTAATTACGCATGCAAAGTTTTAGCAGCTGACCACACATATTTGTTAACAAGTTCCTTGCATAACATTACGCTTTTGATACTGTCAATCTTAAGTTTAATTCTTAGTTTAGTTCTTATTAAAGAAAGCGCTGAAAATTTGCGTTCTGCAGCCGCAGAGCTATGTGGTAGTGAAATTATAATAGAAAAAAAATTGGCGGGATGCATGAAGCTGTTTTCATTCATTCCATTTTTAATAGAAAAAACTTTTTCCCAAAATATATCAATATCCAGATCGCTGGAAATATCAAGCTCACTTTTTCTTCTTTTCTTCTTCTTTATTGGCGCTGTAACCGCCTAAGCGATTTTAGTCGAGTCCAAAACAGCACGCCAGTCATTTCTCTTCTGTTCTAACTGAAGCCAATTGGAAATGCCAGGTGAAGCCAAGTCCTTCTCCTCATGGTTTTTCAAACGCAGAGGAGGCCATCCTATTCCTGTGTTGCCAGCATCGCGGTCCACGTTGAATACTTTCAGAGCAGGAACGTTTCTGTCTATTCGAACGACATGGCCAAACCAGCAGAGCCGCTGAATTTTAATTCGCTGCACTATGTCTATATCGTTGTAGACCTCATACAGCTCATCGTTAAATCGTCTGCGGTATTCGCCATCGCCAAAGCGTAAAGGTCCGTAAATCTTTCGCAGAATCTTTCTCTCGAAAACTCCAAGAGCCGCTTCATCAGATGTTTTCATTGTCAATGCCTTCGCGCCATACACCAGCACAGGCATGATGAGTGACTTATAGAGTGTGATCTTTGTACGACGCGAGAGAACTTTAATTCTCAATTGCCTACTCAGTCCAAAGTTGCACTTGTTGGCAAGAGTGATTCTCTGTTGGATTTCAAGGTTGGCATTATTATTGGTGTAAATGCTGGTTCCCAACTAAACGAAGTCGTCTACTTTTTCAAACTTGTAAGTGTCAACAGTGATATGGGTGCCAAGACGTGTATGCTCTGACTGTTTGTGTGATGACAGGAGATACTTCGTTTTGTCCTCGTTCACCACCAGACCCATTCGCTTTTTTCCCCTCTCTATCCAATCCCTAGAAGGCAGAACAGACGTAGCCTTTGTTTTTACCGATGATATCGATGTCGTCGGCGTACGCCAGCAATTATACGCTCTTGAAAACTATTGTGCCTGAGGGGTTCAGTTCTTCGGCTCTTATTGTCTTCTCCAACATACGATTAAAGAAATTACACGAAAGGGAGTCATCTTGGCTGAAACCATGTTTGGTATCAAATGGCTTGGAGAGGTCCTTCCCTATTCTGATGGAATTGGTGGTATTGCTCAACGTCATTTTACACAGCCGAATTAGTTTCGCGGGGATACCAAAATTAGACATCGCGGCATAAAGACAACTTCTCTTCGTGCTGTCAAAAGCGGCTTTGAAATCGACAAATAGATGGTGTGTGTCGATCCTATTCTCGCGGGTATTTTCCAAGATTTGGCGTATTGTGAATAACTGATCAATGGTGGATTTTCCAGGCCTAAAGCTACACTGATTAGGTCCAATCAGTTCGTTGACGGTGGGCTTCAGTCTTTCGCACAATACACCCGATAAGACCTTATAACCTATGCGTATAAGGCTGATTCCGCGTTAGTTGGCGCGAATGGTGGGATCGCCTTTCTTGTAGATTGAGCAGAGCACACTTAAATTGCAGTCGTCGGGCATGCGTTCATCTGACCACATTCTGCATAAGAGTGTATGAAAGCACCTTCTCAACTCCTTGCCACAGTACTTTATTAGCTCAGCTGGCAGCCTGTCAGCTCAAGCAGCTTTGTTGTTTTTCAAACGCGTTATCGCTATTCGTACCTCGTCATAGTCAGGTAGTGGAGCATCGACTCCATCGTCATCGACCGGGGGCTCGGATTCGTCTTCTCCACTAATTTCAGCGCTGCTACCATTCAGTAGTGGGGAAAAATGTTCCTCCATAATTTCCATCCATATGCATCTTAAAGGATTTCGCCCTGGTCTTGAAACCTTCCGTAAGTCGTCTAACCCTCTGATAAAATCTACGAGCGTGTTTCCTGTAGGCTAGCATTTAAAGCTCTTCGCACTCACGTATTTCGGCCTCTCTCTTCTTATTGCGGCAAATACGTCTCGCTTCCTTCTTCAGATCCCTATAACTGTCCCAGATGCCTCGTGTTGCGCCCGATCGAAGGGTGGCCCTATAGGCGGCATTTTTTTTCTCTGCGGCTTCTTGACATTCCTCATCGTACCAGTTGTTCTTTCGGGCTCGCTGAAATCCAACTACTTCTTCAGCGGCGGTACTTAATGGTCGGAAAATGTGGTTCCACTGCTCGCTTATGTCGGATTGTTGTTGTGATTGCAGCTTTTCAACGTTAAGGTTTCCTTGCTTTGTTGGGCGCACATTTTTTTGCTGCGTAGATGCGAGTGCATATCTTGGCTACAACAAAATAATTCTCCTAGTCGATGTTTTGCCCTCGGAGTGTACGTACGTCTAAAACGCTGGAAGCATGCCTTCCGTCTATCAAAACGTGGTCGATTTGGTTTCTCGTTTTTCGATCTGGACACAGCCATGTAGCTTGGTGGATGTTCTTATGCTGGAACCTAGTACTACATATTGCCATGTTTCGGGTCCCGGCGAAGTAGATCAGCCTCAGTCCGTTATCGGACGTTTCGTCGTGGAGGCTGAATTTTCCGACAGTGGCGCCAAAGATCCCTTCTTGCCCACCTTGGCATTAAACTCGTCGACCACGATTTTAACATCGTGTCGCGGGCAGCGCTCATATGTACGCTCTAAGCGCTCTTAGAAGAGATCCTTGGACGCCTGGTCGTTCTCTTCCGTCAGGGCATGGGCGCAGATGAGTGAGATGTTGAAGAATCTCGCTTTGATGCGGATTGTGGCTAGACGTTCGTGCACCGGGGTGAACGCCAGTACTCGGCGACGGAGTCTCTCTCCTACCATGAATCGAATTTGCACTTCTTTACTTCTTAACGTGGCGGGACCCAAACCCAGCGCACGCGAAGTTTTACGCCTTCTCACTTTAGCTCGCTCCCAAACGGGTGTTTGGTTACTACCCAGAGACACAATCTATGAGATGGGGAAACTTTAACAAAAGAGGCAAAATTGGTAAATCTTCTTTAGAAACTACCTTAGCTGGTGTCATTATTTATAAAATGTTTATATCTTCACGCTTTAAATCAAATCTTAAATTTATTTGGTCAAAAACTATATGTATTATATGTATTGGTTTTAACTTCAAGGATTCCAGAATAATTGACATTGACATTACTTTTCATAAACATCTCAGCTTTCGTTCCAACAAAAATGTTAGATATTTTAACATGATGATTTTCATTTTTAAAATCAACATTAATATGTTACTGTTACTCAAAATTAAGAGATAATGTGCTTTGATAGTTGCATATATGTAAGTATGGCAATCCAAAGGTTTCACCTTGGAACTCTTTGTTAAGATTGTTAATTATGGGGAAAATATACTAT